>NC_087200.1:95196036-95272626 GCF_015104395.2 Macrobrachium nipponense | reverse complement strand
TTGTTATGATACATAAAGTTTCATACATACTTACCTGGCAGATATATACGATAAATGGTCCACCCAGCCTCCCCGCAGGAGACAGGTGGAAGAGAAAAATCTGGTTCTAGAAAGTAATGGTTCCTATTCCTGCCACCCAGCGGTAGGACGGTAGATCACCTGACCTACCTACCTGTAGCGTGCGCCGCGAAATTCGAATTGTTCCGATACGTAATACAAACCATCGGTCCTTTAACAATAGGAAGTAGCTAGCGGCAGCTGGAACGGTCGTAAGCTTCGAACAAGGGGAGAACGGTAGTTAACTGCTTGTCCGACAGTCGCGCGGCAAACAAATCACTTTTGCTTTCAGCTGCGGGTGTGAAGGACGTGTTCGTCATCGCTCTCTGCCCCGCTTCATCATCGTATGCTTTGTTTATATTGTGTTTTCTACTAATGGTTTGTTTGACTTGAAAATGAAACTGTAAGTACACTGTTTTCATTTTCATTACTTAATTATGAACCAACATGGAGCTATCGCTGTAGATGCGGCGATTTCCTCTTTTCTTTTCAGAATTGAACCCTTGAATTATGTCTCGGTGCCGAGGGCGGGCGCGCTCGCGCCAAGTCATGTATTTTGGGCGAAAGTGTGTAATTGAAAAATGTAAGTACTCTTTTCATTATATTTTTGCCCTGTGCGTTCGTTGCCGAGAGCGTGATTGCGCTCGGCACGAGCCTCTTATTTTGTATGATAGAGTGCAATGAAAGTGGATTCACAATTGCAGTATTCTTTTCATTTTCATTTATTTATTTGCATCAATTTTAATTTGGATAAATTTTCGCTCTTACCCGGGAATTGATCCTTACGATTCTTTTCTGTGAAGTGAAATCGCAAGTGCAGTAATCTGTTTCATTTTCATATATTTTTATGATAGACATCATATTATTAATGGATCAAGTTTCCGCTCTTACCCGGGAATTGATCTTTTCCCTTTAAGTTCTATGAAGTGAATCGCAAGGGCAGTATTCTGTTTCATTTTTCATATTACTTTTCACTGCTGTGCGGGGTAGGGGAAGCGAAGGTCTGCCAGGAAGTCGTCGGAAAGCTCTCCCGCGACTCCCTTGGTATCCGATTCTTCGTCTTCTTTCCTGCCCCCCCACATCAGCTTCCTCGTTGTATTTGTATTTGGGGTCTTCCTTGCGTTCGGGTGGGCATGTCTTCCCCCCGTGCGTGAGGGAACCCCTCTTACTATCTATCTGTGCTACCGCAGGTGCTACATCCATGGCAGACGACCTTGGACAGGTATGGACCACCGCGGCGGCAGGGCGGTGCCTAGCATCCACTGGGCTGCTGCAGCGTCTAGCGAGGTCTGGGGCGGTCTCCTCTACTACCTCCACGGCCGCTTATGATGCTCCCCCCGCCTGGTCTACACTCCCCATGCTGTGTCGGTGACGCCGTCTGCCGCTACTAGGCCGGTTGCGCCATACCGAGGGGGGTATGCCGCCGCCGCCTGTGTTCTTCGTGTTGCCTGCCCAAGACTTCCGCTGTTCCAGCAGCTCGCCCCTGGACCGGCCGCCAGTACCCAGGTTCCCGCTGGCTGCCGATGATTCTACGAGGCAAATGGCTGGGCCTGCCGTACCTGCCGCTGATGTGGTTCCCGCTGCTGGCTTGGCTGTCCCTTCTGGTCTACCGCTGCCGCTGTTCCTGCTCCTCCTGAGCTGGTTGCTGTACCTGGCGCTCCTCGTTCCTGCGCCCTGTCCATGCTGGTCCTGCCACGGTGTATCTTCCCAGTCCCAGGTCCTTCCGGACAGGTGCAGTCGGGCCGTGTTGCTTCGGCAATAGCCCCGGCTCCGGCCTGGATGGAGGACCTGACGACTGTCCTGCGTGAGCTGACGAGGAAGAGGAAGAAGAAGAGGAAGGTGTCATCTTCGACTTCTAAGGCCCATAAGCCGAAGAAGAAGAAGGCTGCCTCCCCCCCTAAGAAGTCTCCTTCGGGAACTTCTAAGGGCCCGTCCCACCCCGGTGGGACGGGGGGTCCTTCTGCTGGTCCTCCTGCTCCTTCGGGAGCGGGGCCCGTCTCCCCTTCCGTAAGGAAGAGATAGACGGGGACTAGAGGAGTACCAGTTAGCGCTGGTACTTCCTCGCCTGGTGCTAGCGGCATCAGTTCCGGCTCGGTCTTTCGTTCGCGAGAGATCCCGAGTGTACGCTCTCCCTCGGGAGTCCGTGCAGCCAAAGTTTCGGCGCCAGATTTCGCTCGGCGCCAAGACCGCGGCACGGAGCAGAAGGCTGGTGAGAGCTGCTCAGGTGACTCTCGCCAGACCAGCGGCCGCTCTCGCAGCGACCACCTGGTAACCCGGGTTTCCCCCCTAAGAAGGCTCCTTCGGGAACTTCTAAGGGCTCGTTCCACTCCCGTGGGACGGGGGGTTCTTCTGCCGTCCTCTGCTCTTTTGGGAACAGGGCCCGTCTCCCCTTCCGCAAGGAAAGAAGAAGACGGGGACCAGAGGCGTACCGAATACCACCGGTATTTCCTCGCCTGGTGTTTTGCGGCGCTGCCGCTATGCAGGTTCCGGCTCGGTCTCTCGTTCGCGAGAAGTTCCGAGTATACAATCTCCCGCGGGAGAGCGTATAGCCAAATTTTGGCGCCAGAGTTCGCTCGGCGCCAGGACCGTGGCACGGAGCAGAAGCTGGCGAGAGCCGCTCAGGTGACTCTCGCCAGGCCAGCGGCCGCTCTCGCAATGACCAGCTGGTAACCTTGGTAGACTTGACTGTCTCTGACCAGCCACGGGCTGAGGCTGGGAAGAGGTTCCCCCCTCTCGAGGCTGGTACCAGCGGTATGACGCGCCGCGAGGACACGCACCGGTCTCACCGTGACAGTGGTCTCTGCAGGTCTCCTGACCGCCGCTCCCACAGGAACCGGGCGGATAGGGGGACCAGCAGCACTCCTCTGCACACGAGATCGGGGCCGCTGTTCTCGGTCCAGCAGTTTCCCTGGGAAACGGCTCGACTAGGCCTGCAAGTTGGTGATCGCCTGCAGCCCTCCAAGCCCGCTGGTTCTGCCAGCGAGCGAAAGAGGAGCGTGTCATGTCTTCCTCTACCGTGCCTGCAACTTCCTCAGTTTGCACCAGAAGAGCGAGGCACAGCGGGTGATCGTGAGGGGCATGCCCCGCACGATTCCCGTCACAACGCGTAAGTACCAGGTACGATCTTCGGACCGACCAGGACGTACGCGCAAGTGGCAGGAGGAATCCGAGAGGTATCTATCGCAGTTCCTCCTCCTTAAGGGGGGGTTGGGGGAGGTTCTCTGAATGCTCTTGTTCGAGGGGCTTGACGGTCCTACTCTGCAAGATGCTATGACTTACCGAGATCCAGAGGAATTTTGTCGAGGTTATGGGGGCTGATTCGTCAGCGCAACGACCTCGGGGAAGGATCGCCGGCTCCCACCAGCAGAGCCACGTTTCGGCTCGAGTCGTTTTGGGGCCCGGGCCCGAGAGGGAACCCAAAACCGACGGTGGGCCTGCCGCAATCAGAGCTTGCCGATTCTGTCTTGAACCAGAGTCTCTCGTCTCCGATAAGAAGGCTCTCTCAGATCTGGCCGGTCGAACAAGCTACTTCCACCTCCTCTACTGCGACAGCGGCGTTTCTACGTGTCTTCGGACACCGTATTTAGATACCCCTCCGGTCCTTCTGAGAGGTTTCGACCTCGATGAGGACTGGAATGAGTCGGAGGACGGTATCGGCTCTCTCCCCTGTCAGGTGTCGATCAGCCCCACCCAGACGACGTTCACAGTGGCGGAGACCTTACCTACAGGGCAAGTTCGTAACCCTCCTTGGGAAAACGTTTTCTCCTGACGATACGTTTTCCCAGACTCTGAGAGGCCATTGCCGCAAGGCGATGGCTGCTCCTACTCTTCTCCAACTGCTAGTCCCTCCACTGGGAAGGCGAGCGAGTATCCAATCCTCCCCCATTCCTCTCTCCCTACGGCTACGAGGAAAGGGGAGGGATCCTACAGAGATTTTTCTCTGGGGGAGGATCCCACGTTGGAGACTGCGCTACCGGGGGGACCTTCGGGTCCTACCTGACGTAAGCCCCGGTCGTTGAGGAGGGATCCTGCCCCATTCTCGATTTCTCGGGAATCGAGAGGACCACTGCCGATATTGTTTGAACGAATTCGTGTTGGGGGGGGTTTCACAGTGCTTAGAATTCTACGGAATTTCTAGCGCATTCAGAGTGTTCGAGTTTTTTACAATCTCCAAACACTTAGGCGAGACCACGGTCCAGAGTGAGCGAGACGAGAATCCCCGATAATTGTTACACGATAATCGGGAACCTCGCCTATGCTCGAATTCCTGGAATTTCTAGCATTGGGAAGAAGACTGCTGCTGAAAGAAGACTATCTCACAGTAGGCGACCAACCTGGAATAGAGCAGAACGGACGGGAACATCCAGTTTGGCTTGAACTATCGTCTTAGTTATTCTTTTCACCATTGAAGCTTTCCTTCGAGGAAGACTTCTCCTTCACTCTCTTTGATAGAGATCAAAGGTGGTCGATCTCCAATCCTTATTTTGTTTTCTTGAAGGAAAGAATTTAGGATGGAGATCATTGTTCAGAATCCTACAAATATACTACATATATTAGCCTCGCGACATGACTCTGCTAAGCAGTTGAATTGTCCGAGGGGTAGGCGCATATCCTAGTTACTCTACGGATTGCGACTTAGACGAGGAGTATTCTAATTGAACTGCAACTCGGGGTTGCCTGCAACCTCCCAGGAGTTTCCAGTTTCAAGTTTATATACTTATGGTTTTGTCTCGACAACACCATTTCAGCTTTTGTATTTACCGAAATTCATTTCGCCTAAATATAGTTGCTCGAGCATATCTTTTTGTGCTCGGTGGTTCTAGCCGAACGCATTCCTTCTTGGAACTCAGGATGACGAGTCAGCGACAGCTACTGCGTATTGAATTGCCCACAGCCCGAGGCATTTCAGTACCAGCTGCCGCCTCGAGATGCACGGTTGGTTATGTTTCCTCCCCACTGCTTTGATTGAATACCAACCGTATCTCTGCCCAACAATCACAGACTTAAGTCTCTGATTAACGGGGATTCTCGCATACATGAATGACCATCTACTGCTGTGACGCTCGAATTCATCGCCTTCAGTATTGCGAGAATTTACAACGGATATCTCTTCGACTTTCATCTTTCTGTTTACCGCACGGTAACAGAATTCTGTAATAGTCTCTTGCTGCATCGCACTGCGATAATGCGAATGATTTTTGCGGAATCTGAGTTTGTCCTCAAAATATCTCGTATTCGTAGGTGTGCAATTATTCATTGTTCACCTCGGATTAGCAGATGTATTGAAAGACATCGCCTACTCCCACACCTGCCATCTCTACTTCCAAACGTTCAGCCCATGAGAAGCAGTTCTTCAGGCGGCTCCCCTGCCCCTGTTTTCATTACTGAAGAACGCCCCGCTTTCATTGCAACTATGACTTCTCACCAGACAGCAATGAAATAGCGGTTAGCGTTTTCAGTCATTTGTAAGCACAGGTTCAGAATCTTGAGAATCCTTCTCTCGATTCGTCTGTGAAGACGTAGGTTGCATTCAATGTCTACCTTCGTCTTCAACGGCACATAGTGTTGTTTCGCCTTAGCTGAGATTCAACAACTATAAGAATGTCTTGCCTTCAGGGACCTCGGTCTCTAGAAGGCAATTGACTTTCGCCTGTTGGGCACATGCCTTAAGAGAATAATCACCTCACCGTCCGGCATAGGTGACAAACAAATACACTATTTGTTTGGTCTCTCGGCATAACCCTTTAAAGGGCGAAAGTCATGTGACTTACTCGGATGCTTGGACAACTTGCCTCCTACCGAACGCAGTCAGTCGGCAGCTGTCAGAGCGCCTGAGTCAGTTACGAACTACGCCGTTGACTTAGTTCGGTTGTTACAGAGAAATCATTACTTCGTCTTAATAGCTTGTCACAGTGCCCATACCATGGACACCCACCATGGAGTGTCGGTGTCCTATCCACTACTGAGAACTTCGCTGCATGGGGATAGGAGGATGCGAGACTCTTCGTGGCAGACGGACAGACCAGTATGGGTACTGGACATCACCGAAGTCGAGAAGAGGGATAGGTCATGCGACTATTCCCTTCTTTTCCTCTGAGGAAACTGCATGACTTCTCCTGCGAAGTCAAGCATCCAGGGGATGGGGATCCATGACACTCGATTTCGTACCGAACTTCGTAGCGAAGACTCAGAACCCTTCGGTCCCTAACGATCGGTTCGAGTTGTTCACAATCCCCTCCCTAATGGACTTCACCGCCTTCGATGCGAAGGAGATACTGCTTTGTCCGCAAGAACTTCTCTGTGGCACAGGTACTGAAGGCAGGGGTCTGGTCCAACCAGACCACATGCACCTCCTTACTACCTTCGGGGATATTGCCCACAGGTCCTTGGATCTTTTTTCCTTGGGTTGACCTGTGGTGGCTGCTCAACACGTTGTGTAGCGAACCCAGACCCTCGCAGGCTGAACAGCATCGAGTCCTGGTGTGACCGTAAGAAAGGATGAGTGAATGAGAGTGTGACTGGCTCCTCTTCGCATCTTTTTCTTCCCCTCTATCTGTGGGTAGAGGGACACGGTCGTCACCCTGCTGGATAAGGACAAGATGCAGGTGAGCTACTCAACAGAGCCCCATCCTATCCCTTTCACTAGGGATAGGAGCGTATCCACCACTTCCTCCAACCAAGGGGAGAAGTGGATGCCAGCTTGAGACAAACCCATAATTTTATGATTGTCTCTTGCAAACAGAACAAGTTCTTGCTTGCTGGTACGAGAGATACGCTTGCCTCTCTCTTAGTACTTGGACCCAGCAGGCCTGACCATTGATCCTGCGGTGCACACCCCGATCAATCGGACAGAGGCTTGGATCCCTCCCTCGCTCTTTCGACCAGGGAGGCATTCCAGGGATGGACGAACACCAGTCTGTTCATCAAAAGACTCAGATTCCTCCCACCAAGAAGTGAGTCTCCCTATTGTTAAAGGACCGATGGTTTGTATTACGTATCGGAACAAATGACAATTTGTCGAAAAAGGGATTTTGACGAAGGAAAATCTATTTCTGGGTGATTGGCTCGTGTCGCCCTATGAAATATCCTTAAGTTCATTATTTCTAGGTAAAATAATCCTAAAATTACCAGAGAAAAAATAAATCAAGAAAATGTCAGTTAAAGTGGACTGCTCACTCTATAAAAGAAGTGTCGGTATGGTAATAGGGGCGAGTGAGATCACTACCACGAGTCATTTACCATTTAGACCTTCTATCATAAAATCCCCCACCTGAGAGAGCTGATGCTAAAGGGTGATGCGTCCGCTACTACTACTACTACTGACGCCAAGCGGAGAGCAGCGCCTCTAGCGGTCATCCTTAATAGATGTACATCTTGTCCTGCAGGGTGGGTAAAGAAAAAACAGGTGGGTTTCATAGGGCGACACGAGCCAATCACCCAGAATAGATTTTCCTTCGTCAAAATCCCTTTTCTGGGCTCAGCTCGTGTCGGGCTATGAAATAGTACCAGAGAAACAGACAAGATGGAAATAAAAGGACAAAATAAAACAAAATTGTAAAAAGATTGATATATAATATAAGTGAATCAAAAACTCATTACACCATATTAACAAAAAGTACTTAAAATAGATTATACTAGATAATGGTAGGTCAATTATACCATATTAACATAAAGTACTTAAAATTAGCTTATCCTAGATAATGGTAGTACATAATGGTATAATGGTAAACAGAACAGTATACAAAGATTCACTAAATTTAATAATTATTTACAAAATATACAAACTCACTGTGTTCTACCCTAGCATAAAAATAAGGGTAGAAACACTGAAGCACATTATATGCATACAATGTGGGTGCCCCTAGCAAAAAAAAATGGGGCAAGGGGCAGTCCACCAATAAGATCCTAGCGGCTAAGGCTAGAGTATCACGAAGAGCATAGCAGTGGGGTGAGGCATGTTGGACGAGGTAGGTAGAAAGGAGACCTGGATCTTATACTACAACTACTGTGCAGCATCAGGGGAAACTATGTTTCCTGCTGCTACTGCTGAAAATTTTAAAGATTCCAAGGACTTCAGGTAATGACGTTTAAAGACTGTCGGTGATTTCCATCCAGTATACTTTTTAAGATCCTCAAAATTCATATGTTGGAAATAATTAATTGAGGTAGCTACTCCTCTGATATCATGTGCTTTTGGAAATGATTCAGGGTTGGCTTGTTTAATGAAGTAAATGATCTGTTGTCTGATTCCTTTCACTGATAAGGTGCCACCTTTTTCTTCTCCTCCAAAGAGAGGACCTGAGGATCTAGAGGATGTACGAGATAGAAAGGCTCTTAAAGTTGATACTGGGTCAAAGAGAAGGATCTTGCGGTAGTGGGATGACTTTCCAAGGGTCCCACCTTGCAAGGGGATCCTCATTTTTAGCTAAAAAGCTGCGATCCGGAGAAAGTAGAACTTCTCCTGAGGGGAGAAATTCTACATGACCCGCATCTCTGGATAGAGCCGACAGTTCTGAAATTCTGGCTCCTGAAGCCAGGCTTACTAAAAATAACGTCTTTCTAAGTAGCATTATGAATGTGCAAGACGAGTTGTCAGTATCTGAGGCTAGTTTGAGGACATCATTTAAGAACCATGAAACTGAAGTAGGCCTTTGAGAAGGTCTAAGTCTAGCACAGGCTTTGGGAATAGACGTAAAAGTAAGATTCTGTTAAGTCTATTTGGAAACCTAACTGAAAGATTTTCTTCAAAGCCGATTTATTAGTAGTTATGGTGCTAGCTGCTAAGCCTTTTTCAAACAAGGATCTGAAAAAGGATATAGCTAAGTTAACTGTCATGGTTGTAGTGTTTGATTCTTTCTTTCAGGAAGGATGCTAACTTTTTGACAGCTGAGTCATATTGTCTAATAGTTGATTCCCCTTTTATCTGATTCCAGAAAGAGGATGTTTGTGGATCAATGTTAGCATCGTTTTTTTAGCCGCTAACTTCATGAAGTCCATTAAAGTTAAAAGTTAGGGTCTGAAGAATTCCTGAGGAAGCGAACACAGTCCTCATTTTGTACTGGTTGCGACAGCTTGGGGTTGGGAATCCGTTGAGGTCGGAGGACCCAACTCCAGAAGCAGAGGATACCAGTTGCTTTTTGCCAATCTGGAGCAATCAGGGCTACTAGTCCTTGAAAGTCCTCAGCTTGCTCAGAACTTTCAAAAGAAGATTCATTGGAGGAAATGCATAGATTTTCTTCCATTGATTCCAGTCCAACGACAGGGCGTCCGTGGCATAAGCCAGAGGGTCCAGGTTGGGGGCCACATAGCAAGGGAGCTTGTGGTTCGCTTGTGAGGCGAAGAGATCTACTTGGAGACCTGGGAGACTCTGGCATATCCACTGGAATGACCTGTCGTCTAGGGACCATTCTGACTCCAGAGGGACTGACCGGGACAGTGCGTCCGCTATCACATTTCTTACCCCTGCCAAGTGGGTGGCAGATAGATGCCATTTGTGCTTGTTTTGCTAGAGCAAAGATGGCTATCATGACATGATTCACGGTGTTTGGATTTGGACCCTCCTCTGTTGATGCAATGTACTACTACTGCACTGTCCAAAACTAGTCTTAGATGAGACTTCTTTGGGGGAAGGAGTCTCTTCAGGGTAAGAAATACTGCCATTGCTTCCAGAATGTTTATGTGGAGCTGGCGGAATTGAACGGACCAAGTCCCCTGAACTTGCTTGAATTGAGAATATCCCCCCCCAACCGGACAGGGAGGCATCCGTGTGAATGGTTAACACTGGAAGGGGATACTGAAGGGGTACCAATTTGGCAAGGTTCTTCACTTTTGTCCATGGACGGAGCTGATTGCGAAGGATCTGTGGGATCACTGACAACTTGTCCCGAGACTTGGCTTTTGCCCTCGACCGCCAAACTCGATTTTATATTTTTCAGTCTTGCTTTCAGAAGGATGTCGTCACTGAGGCAAACTGAGGGAACCTAGGATTCTTTCTGGTTTCTCCTTGAAGCTTGTTGCTTTTGAGAAATTGCCTCACAGACTTGGCTATTTCTTTCTTTTTGACCACCGGAATTGAAAGATTGTGGAGGATAAAATCCCATTGGATTCCTAGCCACTGAAACGAGAGGATCCGGAGTGAATCTGGATTTCGTTTTGTTTATCTGGAACCCAGATGTTCCAGGAATTGCACTACCTTCTTTGTGGCTTTGAGGCATTCCTCGACAGTTGGTGCCCAGATCAACCAATCGTCGAGGTACGCTACTACCATTATCCCTTGTGTTCTCAATTGTTGAACTACCACTTCCGCTATTTTTGTGAAATACCTTGGGGCTACATTCAGACGAAGGGCATCACTTTGAAGGAGAACGTCTGATTTCCTAGTTTGAAGCCTAGGAATGGACGGAAGTGTCTGGCTATAGGGAATATGATAGTAGCATCTGTAAGATCGATAGAGGTGGTGACGGCCCCACGGGGAAGTAAGGTCCGTACCTGCGAGATGGTGAGCATTTTGAACTTGTCGCAACGAATGAAAGAGTTTAGCTTTGACAAGTCTAAGATTACCCTTCTTTTTGTTGAGCCTTTCTTTGGCACGCTGAACAAGCGACCTTGAAATTTTAGATGCTTGACTCTCGCAATAGCTCCTTTCTGAAGGATTCCTCCGCATAATCTGTCAACTCCTTTGATGGTATCTGATAGAATGACTTGTTTGGAGGAGGATCTTTGATCCAACTCCAACCACCAATTTCCTGGACACGATGCTCTGTGCCCTCCCATTTGCTGAACCCCCACCTGTGACGGAAGAGGAACAGCCTCCCTCCTACCTGGGGAGCCTCACTGCTGTTGAGCGGGTTGACCTCCGCGCCCTCCTCTGAAGTGCTTGCCTCTTGCAGCTCTTCCTGTACCTCGTTGGCGAAAGTGACCTCTCGCTCTGCTTCCCCTAGAGAACCTGTTGAAGGTTGGGAAGGCTTGGCTCTCATACATTGAGTTGAAAGCTGGCGAGACGGTGTATGAGGTCGAGGGCTGGTTTAGACGTCGAAGGCTGCCCCTGTTGTGTAACTGGGACAGCTTGGATGAAGTGCTGTTGTTGCTGCTGTTTCTGGTATGGTTGGAACCTCCTACCAGTTTTCTTCAGTTTCTTACCAGCAGCAGGGGCGCTCTCTTGCTTCCTTTTGGAAGAGATACCCCACCTGGCTCTAAGGCTCTGGTTAAGCCTAGCAGCCTCGTGATTGCACCTCATTCACAGAAGCTTCTGGGAAGAGGTCCGCACCCCACATGCTGGAAGCTAGAAGCCTATTAGGTTCGTGCCTAATAGTTGCCTCTGCAATACATGCTTTCGACAATTCCTTCTAGCCGAAAAGAAGTCGAAGCATCAGCTTGAAACCGACTGGAGCTGAGATTTAGCCAGTATTTTGAAAAGTGGTTCAGTAGCATAAGAAAGAGCAGCCATCTCCGTGATGATAAGGGAGTTAAGTGATCTCCCAAATCTCGTACGGGCGTCGAATTCTGCCTGAATAAGGCTATCAGGCAGTCTCGGGAGCTTTTCGCCAAACTGGTCCATCGCACAGTCTGGTTTCAGCTTACCTACTGAGAAAGTGGCAGGCAGGTTCTCCCACAGTTCTCCGAAGGAAGGAAAGAGCGGAGATGTTGATTCCGCCTCTCTCAATTGTGGCATGGGTTCATCTTTAAGGACGGCTTGGAGAGTCGCTTCCACTATCTTAGTTGCAAAAGGAAGAGAAGCCTCCTCCTCCGTGGCAAAGATAGTGAAAGGGCTCTTGAATGCCTGGAGTTTGGTATTCGTACAATCCCAATCCTCCAGGCAGTGAACCCATTCCCTCTGTGCATGATCCCTACTGTAAAGCAGTCTCTCTAGAGATTTTATCCTCTCTATTGAGAGCTGTTACCGTCAGTCTAGCATACCCTATGAAAGGCTGAGTCAGGTCCAGGGGGTAGAACTCGAAGGTCCTCAATCCTTCTTGTTCCACACTCTCGGAATGGAGATCATGCCATCCTTGAAGGGGCATAAGCTGCCACCTCCAAGGGTTGTCCATAGAGAAAGCTGGCAGGGATTCATAAGGAGGTAGCTGGAGTAGACCAGTACCTGCCACAGGGGAGTTCGCTTGAGGGGCCTGAGTGAGGCCAGCGAAACGGTCATCATGTTCTCTAACACGGTTAGAGAGGTCTTGGATTGATTGACCAGATTGGTTGATGGTACTAGAAAGTTGAGCAAACATTTGCTCAAATCTCATACCGAGAGACGCCAACCATCTCTCCCACTTGTTGCAAAAACTCCTGCTGAGAAAGTGGTGGGATCAAAAGCACTAGGTCCCGCCACCCCAACAGGAGTTACCGGAGTGGATCCGGTAGATGCCAGAGAAGGCACTGGCTCGGCGGAAGGCGCGGGCTTTCTCCTTAGAAGCCTTGCTTCTTGAGCTCTTCGAGTGAGAAGAGCTAGGCTTAGCCTTCACCGCGTCGGCGTAGGATGTCGTAGACTTCTTAGCCGAAGAAGACGACAACTTTTGGAAGTCGTCTTATTTGTAGGGTCTTCTGTTCTCTCTGTCCCTTCACTTTCGGGGGTACAGAGAGAGCGGGTAAACGCGAAGGGATCTCAGATCCCGTGAAGCCTTGAAAAGAGGAAGAAGAAGGGGACAGGGGAAGAAGATCCAGGAGCGCTCAAGGGTAGACCTTGAGCGCCTAACACCTACCTCAACCAACAAATCCTCCGCACTACCGCCGATTGGCTCAAGGTTAAGATCCAGGTTTGCGACGTCTGGAACAGGCTCCTGTGTCGAACGGACCCAAACGCCTGCTGCACCTCCTGCTGGATGGAAGCTATGAGTGGGGTCTGCTGAGATGGGGTCAACGTACCCCGTCGCCTTTTCCCCTCCGGGGAAGATCTGAATGGCCAGCTTCTTATCCAAGATGTAAGGCTGGCCCTTGGCGGCGTTTTTGCCAAAGCCGCCTACCCAAGCTTTCAGGGTTGCTAGGGCGACTTCTTTCACGGCGGCAGCCTGAAAAAGGGATTTTGACGTAAGGAAAAATCTATTTCTGGGCGATTGGCTCGTGTCGCCAGCGAAATATCCTTTAATCTATTATTTCTAGGGTAAATGTACTAACACATACCAGAGAATAAATAAAATAAAGAAAAGGTCAGTATAACTGACTCGCTCACCCTCCAAGAGGGTGTCGGTATGAACACTAGGCGAGTGAGACCACTACCACGAGCCAAATACCAATAGAAATCTCCACAACCCCCAAAAACCTCCATGAGGAGAGCCGACCCACAGAGTGAGCAGCTCGTACTTACTACTACTCCATCCCATGCTGCCGACTGCTGCGCCTTCTGGTGGCCATCCTGAAGTTAGCAGACAATCTTGGGCAAGAAGGGATGGTAGGGTGGGATTTCGCTGGCGACACGAGCCAATCGCCCAGAAATAGATTTTTCCTTACGTCAAAATCCCTTTTCTGGGCTCAGCTCGTGTCGCTGCGCGAAATCGTACCAGAGAAATAGCACAAGATTGTAAACAAAAGTAATAAAATAAATCAGAATAGGTCTCAAAATAAAAAATAAAGTAAATATAAAAAGAATATAATTGCTAAAAAGATACAAATACACAGTGATACAAAATAAAAATATGCTTAAATTACCCTTAATTCTAAACATGTTTCTTAACATAAGGTAATTTACATATGTACAGAGGTAAATTGCTTACATGTAACAAAATGGTATCTGTGTAAAGGCATGTATCAAAAATATAATAGCAATTAAAACAACAATCAAATGAACAAATTAATCAACAATGATAATATATAAGGAATGTATATGACTTAATATACAAAACCCGTAACCATTATAAATGAGATGTATCCCCTAGCATAAAAATAAGGGGGTAACATCCATGAGATCAATCTCCATAATCATCTGTGAGTGTCCCTAGCAAAAAAATAAGGGGCACCCACTACATCATCATAAAAGCAGCTAAGGCACAAGGTGAATGTAAATGAACACGGTAGGAATAGACGAACTGTTGGGTGAAGCAGGTAGAAAGGAGGACTGAATCTTCTACTACAAATTAACTAGAGTCAGGGAAACTAGTTTCCCCAGCTGCTACTGCTGAAAATTTCAGAGCTTCCAAGGACTTAAGGTAATGACGTTTGAACACTGTCGGCGATTTCCATCCGGTATACTTTTTCAAACTCATCGAAGTTCATGTGTTGGAAATAATTAATTGAGGTGGCTACTGCTCTGACATCATGTGCTTTTGGGAAAGAGTCAGGATTGGCTTGTTTAATAAAGTACAGGATTTGTTGCCTGATGCCTTTAATGGATAAAGTTCCACCTTTTTCCCTCTTAAAGAGGGGCCCCGATGAGGATGAGGAGGTCCTGGATAGAAACAGGCTCGTAAGGTTGAAACTGGACAAAGGGATCATCTTGTGGAAGAGGTAGTACTTTCCAAGGTTCCCACCTCATCAAAGGATCTTCATTCTTTGCCAAAAAGCTACGTTCCGGAGAAAGTAGGACTTCCCCTGTGGGAAGGAATTGAATATGATCCGGATCTCTGGATAAAGCCGACAGTTCTGAAATTCTTGCTCCTGAAGCCAGGCTTAATAAAAATAGGGTTTTCCTTAGGAGCATCATAAACGAGCATGTGTCATTATCGGTTCGGAAGCCAGTTTTAGAACATCGTTTAAGAACCATAAAACTGACGTAGGCCTCACAGAAGGCCTAAGTCTAGCACATGCCTTAGGAATAGACGAGAAGTAGGTATCCGTCAAGTCTATGTTAAATCCAATTGAAATATCTTTTTCAAGGCTGACTTGTTTGTCGTAATCGTGCTAGCTGCTAAACCTTTTTCAAATAAGGATCTGAAGAAGGATATAGCTGAATTAACTGTCATGATTCTGATATCTGACTCTCTCAGGAAGGTTGCTAACTTTTTGACAGCAGCATCATACTGCCTCAAAGTTGAATCCCTTTTATCGGATTCCAAGAAAGAGAATATTCTGAGGGTCAATATTCGCATCTCTTTTGCCGCAAACTTCATGAAATCCATAAAGTTAGGGTTTGAGAATCCCTGAGGAAGCGAACAGCAGTCTTCGTTTGTACTGACTGGGAGAGCTTGGACTGGGGATCCGAAGAGGACGAAGGCCCAGTTCCAGAATTAGGGGATACCAATTGCTCTTCGGCCAGTCTGGGGCTACTAGAGCCACTTGACCCTTGAATGTCCTGAGTTTGTTCAATACTTTCATAAGGAGATTCACTGGAGGGAAGACGTAAATCTTCTCCCAGTTGTTCCAGCCATAGCCAGGGCGTCCGTGGCGTAAGCCAGAGGGTCCAGGTTGGGGGCTACATAACACGGTAGTTTGTGGTTCGCTTGGGATGCGAAGAGATCCACCTGTAGCCCTGGGACTCTTTGAAGGATCCATTGGAACGAACTGTTGTCTAGTGACCATTCCGACTCTAGGGGTACTGATCGGGATAGGGCGTCTGCTATGACTTTCTCACTCCAGCTATGTGAGTGGAGGAAAAGATGCCAACTGAACTTGTCTGCCAGGGAGAAGATGGCTACCATGACGTGATTTAGATGACGTGACTTGGAGCCTCCTCTGTTTATACAATGTAACTACCACTGCGCTGTCCATTATAGCTTTATGTGGGAGTACTTTGGTGGGTGTAACCTTTTTAGAGTCAGAACACTGCCATTGCCTCCAGTACGTTTATATGGAACTGACGGAACTGGAGTGACCAAATCCCTTGAACCTTTTTTGACCTGGGAATACCTCCCCAGCCGCTTAAGGACGCGTCTGTGTGGATGGTGATCCCTGGTGGAGGGAAACTGAAGGGGTACTGACACTGATAGATTCTTGACTTTTGCCCCACGGCCGAAGCCGATTCTTTAGAATCAGAGGCACTGAGGATAGCTTGTCCCTTGGACCTGACATTTGCTCGCGAGCGCCTAGATCCCTGGTTAGGTCTTTCAGTTTGGCTTTCATTAAGATGTTCGTTACTGATGCAAACTGGAGAGAGCCGAGGATCCTTTCCTGAGCTCTCCTTGATGCTAGTTTGTGACTTAGAAATTGCTTGACTGACTTCGCTATTTCTTTCCTTTTGGTAGATGGAATCGACAGAGTGTGGGAGGATAGATTCCATTGAATGCCTAGCCACTGAAAGTTTGACTCTGGAGTGAGTCTTGACTTGGACTTGTTTATCTTGAATCCTAGAATATTCTAGGAAACTGGATCACTTTCAGTGTAGCCTTGTTGCATTCCTCGGCTGATGGGGCCCAGATCAACCAATCGTCGAGATACCCGCCATACCATAAGTCCCTTGCGATCTGAGTTGTTTTGTTGCACTTAACCACTTCCGCCTAAGCTTGTCGTGAACACCCTGGGGGTGCCACGTTGAGTTCGCAATGGAACTACCTTGAAGGAGAATGTCTGTCTCCTATCTTGAATCCAGATACGGACGGAAGTGTCTTGCAATAGGGATATGATAGTAGGCGTCTGTAAGATCGATAGAGGTGGTGACGGCCCCACGGGGAAGTAAGGTCCGCACCTGTGAGATCGTGAGCATCTTGAACTTGTCGCAGCGGATGGCTAAGTTTAAGCGGGACAAGTCTAAGATTACCCTTCTTTTTTGTGAGCCTTTCTTTGGCACGCTGAACAAGCGACCTTGAAATTTTAATCTCTTGGACTCTCGCTATAGCTCCTTTCTGAAGGAGGTCCTCTGCGTACTCTGTCAATTCTTTGGAAGGAAGTTGACGGAAAGGTCTGGCTGGAGGTGGGTTCGTCAACCAGCTCCAACCAGCCCTTTTGACACTATGCTCTGAGCCCACTGGCTGAAGTTCCACCGGTGGCGAAAGTGAAACAGCCTCCCTCCTACCTGAAGTTCTTCATTGGTTCTGGTAACCGCCTCGGCCTCCTCTGAAGTGCTTTCCCCCTATTAAAGGGGCCTCCCGTCCTCTCCACGAAAGGACCGCTTACCTCTGCTCCCTTACCCGAGCGGTCATACTTCTGAGAAGCTTGACTCTCGAAGGCTTGATTGTAAGCTGGAGAGATGGCGTATGAGGTAGAGGGTTGAGGCTGAGGGGATATCACAAAATTAAATTGGCTGTGATTGACCCTTAGAAGTGGAAGGTTGGGCTGTCTGCACTAACGGCACTGCTGGAACTTGTTGAGGAAAGCGTGGTTGCTTCTTCTGGTAAGGTTGGAAACGCCTGGTTTCCTCTGTCCCTTACCTTTAGGTGTCAGGTCTTGCCTCCTCCTAGCCGTAAGGCCCCAACGGTCCTTAAGGCTCTGGTTCAACCTCGTAGACCTCTGCCTGGACTTCCTTAACCATAGCCTCTGGGAAGAGATCTGCGCCCCAGAGTTAGAGGAGAGTAACCTATTCGGCTCATGTCGAATGGTTCCTCTAGCAGGCATGCTTCCTACAATTCGTTCTAGCAGTGGCAAACTCGACATATCTGACTGCACCGTTTTGAGTCAGGGCTTTGGTCATAAGCTTAAAAATTGGTTCTGATCCATAGGCCATGGTTGCTACCTCAGACATAGCCATAGAGTTGATTGATCTGGCTAGTCGTGATTTTGCGTCAAATTCAGCTGAATAAGACTATCTGGGAGGCCTGGGTAGCTTTTTCACCAAACTGCTCCATAGCACAGTCCGGTTTGAGTTTGCCAGCTGAGAATGTATTCGGCAAGTCTTCCCACAATTCTCCAATTGAAGGGAGTAACGGAGATGTGGGATCTGCTTCTTTCAACTGAGGCATGGGTTCCCCCTTCGGGCCGCTGAGATGGTCGAACCTTGCTATCTTGGTTTAGGAACGGGAGCGGGGTACTCTCATCCATTGTGAAAATGGTAAAGGGACTTTTTAAATGGTTGTATCTTGGTGTTAGAACAATCCATGTCCTCTAAACATCTGAGCCATTCTCTCTGAGCCTGGTCTCGTGAATAGAGGACTGTCCCTCCTTTGGTACCCTCTAAATCGTCCCGAACCATAGCCGAAGGCGTGAGCCTTGCGTAGCCTATGAAAGGAGGCTGCAGGCCTTCCGGGTAGAACTCGAAGTCCTCTATTCTTCGAGTTCCAAACTCCGTATGGAGATGGAGACCGTCCTGGAAGGGGCGTATGACGCTACTCTCCATGGGTTGTTCATAGAGAAAGCAGGAAGTGAGTCATAACGGAGGAAGCTGAGTTCCACTTGTGTTGGAAATGGAAAGTGAGGGAGAGGCTAGAGGGGCTTCTCTTAGCCCGGCTATAATAGTATCTTGGGAAGTGATCCTATCCGACAGGCGAGAGATCATTTGTTCCCCTACTACTCTTTAGGGACCCAACTAGGTCGCCCACTGTTGCAACAGGCCAGCATTGGAGTCCAAAGCCGGAGCTGCTGCGGAGGTGGAGGGGAGGCTCTGAATTGGAACCAATGGTAGCGAACTGGTGATTCTGCCGGAGTGCGAGATCTCTCCTTGGATTTACTTTTGAGGACTTAGAGCCGGAGCTAGAAGCTTTAGACCTGTCTGGGCCGGGATTGCGAGCCGGAGACGGTTACGTGAGGAAGAAGACGAGGACGTCTTCTTAGACGACGATGGACGTCTTAGTCAAGGTCATCACTTTAGCCTTGACCTTAGGTCTAACGAAGCCTCAGGAGGTAGTATAATTCATCATACCCGTTAAAGCCTTGGAAGGATGGAGAGGTTGCAGGGGTAGAAGAAACAGTCACACCCAAGGGCGACCCTTGGGTGCCCACCTTACTTACCTCGACCAACAGGTCGTCTATACCTACCATCGGTTCAACATTAATATCCAGGTTGCGACTCCGTGGAGATATCCTGTCTTGTTCAGTTAAGGAGGCCGCCAGCTGTTGTTGGATGAAGCGATAGTCGGGTCCGCCTCTACTGGGTCGACGTAAACCTGTCGCCTTGCCTCCGGGGAAGATTAATAGTGCTAACCGCTTCTCGAGGATGGTAGGGCTGACCCTTGCGGCGTTCTTGCCAAACCTCCGACCCAGGCCCGCAGGGTAGCCAGTGCGGTATCCCTTACTGCGGAGCCTGTAAGAGAGGGCGTATTTTAGATGTAAGAATCACTTAAAACTAAACTTAGAGTATAACTTAAACTAGATGCCTTAAGTTAAAGTAAATGATGAAAACTTAAGCACCTAAAAAAGAAGCGGAGCAGCTACTGGAGGATGGAATACTTACCCCTTCCAAAAGCTGGCTCACCAGATCGTAACATTATGGTACACGTCTCATGGTAACCGAGACCTGGATGTCCCCGTTGCGGAGTCGCGCATGGAGCATGGGGACCGGCAAACCTCGTGTCCACAGGGGTCCTGAAGTGTAGCGGAACATCCCGGATGCTCAACGAGTTGGTGGCTGTAAGTGGGAAGACACATGAGTATCTTAAAAGCATAACTTACAGACTAAAGGACAAAAGAACTCAGTTACATGCCGGAGCTCGGAAAAAAATTTGGGCATAACCCCTCCCTGCATTGCCTGAATAGGCTATAATCCCGGAGAGATCCGGTAAGATATGAAAGGGAGGGGGGATGGTTTAAGGTACTTAAGATAAACTTATAGATAAACTTAAACCTAAACACAAGCGAACCGGACTAGGTCCAGTGTGAAGCGGAGTGTAGTAACTCAGCAATACGGTAAGGTTAGTAGTGACCTACTGTATGTTCCGGTCCACTCTGCTGGGTGGACTAGCCCCTTCCGCTGGATACCAGGACTCCGATCAGGGAGGAGCTCTAGTAAGGAGGGAAAGGGCGAGGAGGACATACATGCTCGAGCTAGCCCGGAGCGACAAGGTAGTAACAGAGGGGGGGAAGGCCAGGGCCCCCCACAACGTACCACCCGGCCGGACCGAGAAGCCGGAGAGGTCGAGACCAGTCTGGGTCTGTCCCGACTCCCTAGCCCCTCCGCCTGAGGGGAGAGAGGGAGGCAGGCTCGGGTATGCGGAGCGAGCATGGGCAGACCGACCCACCCCCGCCCGACTCTATGGAAGAGCGGGAGGGGGGGGGAAGGGTGACTGGGCAGGCGTCTGGCTGTCCCGTGATCACGAAGTGACCACGAGGCGGTAAACTGAGATACGATAACCAAACCTAGGCCAACCAACTGATCAGAGAGAAGCTATCGGGAAGCAACTTGAACTGAAAAGCGGAAGCATACAGGCCCACAGGGCTAAAACCAACTGATCAGAGAGATGCTATAGGGAAGCAACCGAACTGATCAGCGGTAGTATAGGCTCTATGAGCCAGGACCTAGGCTAAGCCAGACGCCTAACTAACCTAACGATGACAAAATACATATAATAAATAAAATAAAATGAAAGAGAGAAAGTAATATAGCAGAGAAAAAATCCAAAATGGGAGTTGGTAACACTAACCCGAAGGCAAGTCTACCACTCAAAGCTAGTCAGAGGCTGATACTAAGAACCTGGACTAGGGTCTGGATAGAAAAAGCCTACATAAGGTGAAATACATGCATGCATGACACCTGAGTAGACCTTAATCTAAACAAAGCGGATAATCAAATAGAGCGTACATAAATAAGGGATGTTCTAGGTATGGGAGACCAAGAACGAACCCATCACGCGGCAGAACCATGCTGCCATGCTTCCGACCCCGAGAACGTATTTATACCTAAAAAACGGCAAATACTGTCTCAGGGACGGAAAAAACCAACTAACCGTAAATACTGAGTACTTAACTTAGCTGCTGCGATAGCTGCACGCTCCATTATAGAAAAAATCCAACGAAAGGGCACAAAAAACACAGAGAGAAAATAGCACAAGTGACTCGTGTGCGCTAACTTAAAAGGATGGCCACCAGAGGCGCAGCAGTCGGCAGCATGGGATGGAGTAGTAGTAGTACGAGCTGCTCACTCTGTGGGTCGGCTCTCCTCATGGAGGGTTTTTGTTGTGGGAGATTTCTATTGGTATTTGGCTCGTGGTAGTGGTCTCACTCGCCTAGTGTTCATACCGACACCCTCTTGGAGGGTGAGCGAGTCAGTTATACTGACCTTTTTCTTTATTTTATTTATTCTCTGGTATGTGTTAGTACATTTACCCTAGAAATAATAGATTAAAGGATATTTCGCGCAGCGACACGAGCTGAGCCCAGAAAAGAAGGCGATATGAAGCTTCTAACGGTGGAGATACGGCTTAAAGGAGCTTAAAACTAAGGGTAAATCATGATACAGGTAAACAAATTGTCCAGGAATTTACTTACCCCCCCACCCAAAAGCTGACTCCACGAGGTCCATAGCAGATGGTGCAATGCCTCACCGGGTGCCAAACATCATCCCGTTGTGGGTAGTGGCACACGGGGCGTGGGTCCTGCATTCCTCATGGGCACAGGGGTCGTACAGTACAGTGTTACAGCCTGGATCCTGGCAGTTAGTAGCCTGTAAGTGGAGGGATACATGAGTATCGGGGTACACACTTACAGCCTAACATAGACTCCGCTGCATGCCGGAGTATGTAAGTTAGATTAAAACTAGTGCTCCGCCGCAATACGTGTGGTTAGATAGGCGGTTGGTTGGGGTCTGCAGCATACGCCGGAGACAGGAAAAATAAAAATGGTCCAAACCAGGAGTGGTGAGGAGCCCACGAAACCACAACGGAGATAGTACGTAAAGCTATAAATAAACAAATAAATCACCGTATCAGTAAGGGTATATATCCTTATAGAATAAGATATGACTCTTTCCGACTACTAGAGGAGTGCCCGGGTAAGGAGCAAGCTCTCCTCCGGTAGCGGAAACCAGGATATACTAGGCAAGCAATATAGACCACTAGTAATTCCCACCCCGCCCGCTGGCGGAGCCAGATCGACCTCTAACCGAAGGGGCTCCCGGCTTCAGCGGGGGCTCCGTCTGTACGGTAGGGGAAGGGTAGGGATGGAAAAAAAAATTAGGGAATCCCGGCGTGAACGCGGGGGCGGGCGAGAGAGAGAGGGGGTGGCCAACCCCCCCCCCCTTCCCCTACTACTACCCGTCGGGTAAACCCGGTACCCGAGATTAGTGGTCACTTCCGCCCCCAGCTGGTATGGGGCTCCTCTGGCCCCCTCGGAGGGAGAGGGAGGGAGGCTACAGTGGTTGTCATGACAACCGAGGAGACCCGACCAGACCCCTCCCTACCACGTGGAAGGGAGGGAAGGGGGAGGGTAAGGTGCCTAATGGGACACGTGATCGGAGGTGGCCCAAGACGCGATAGCAACAACCACAGAGGGGGCCACGTGAACCCACCTGTACCAACTCATGGTACAAGGCACCTAGGCTAGCCTAACACCCTAAATAACATGATAAATAATAAATACATCGTAAAAGGATAGAAGAATTACTGAGTAAAAGAGAAAGAAGCCCAGGAGGAGGCGAACTGATCCGAAGAGCAGTCGACTACTCGGAGCCAGCAGTAGCCGATGAAGAGCAAGAGCTGGGATGCTGGCGAGAGAAACACAGTATAGCCCTAAATACCAAACTAAGAGATAAAAGGTAAAACGGGCCTGGCCTGGGCTGTGTATCCTAAATCTAAAATACGATGTAATAAGACGATGAACGTAAAATACAATCGGCGCAAAAAAAAAGCGAACGACTCCCTATATATTACTGTAATTAAGCGTTCGGACTTTTCTTGCGATTTCCGCCCGAGAAGTATATATTTTCCCCAATTTATCGTTCGTCTGGCAGCCTGTATTGTCTTGCTGTTCGGTACCATGAGTTTCTAATGCACTTCAGTGATACTCAAGCTGTCCCAAAGGTCGGCTGTCATTGTATGCGCTCCTGCCCCATTCACGCTTTCGTCACCGCTACATTTGGCGCGCTCTTGCACGCTAGCTACTGAATTATGGCTAAAACTTCCTTATCCTTGGTTAAGAAAGCAGAAATTGTGACCCTATGGAAAACTGGCAAGTCAATGTCAGCTATTGCAAGAGAGCTGGGAATCTCTAAAAGCACCATCTCATTGTGGTGCAACCGCTCCAAGACAGGAGACTTGATTCATCACTGAAGCGGAAGAAAGGCTCAGGGAGGCCACGAAAAAACTACAAAAAGAACGGATAACATTTTAAAAAGGATTGTATGGAACATCCATCAATGCCAGCCAAAATTTTGAAGTCTCAAAACCCTGATCTGCTTAGGAACGTATCTGAACGGAACTGTGCAACATCGATTGCAGAAAGACCTTGGTCTCCATGTCGTGTTGCAGCAAAGAAGCCACTCCTCACTAAGCCTATGAAAAAAAAAGGATGCTTTTTGCAGAAATATTTGAAGTGGACTGAAAGGATTGGGAAAGGGTAGTTTTTAGCGATGAATCTAACTTCCACATTATTCGTAGCGCTGGCAAAAAAGTAAGGAGGCCCCAAGATCTGTGAAACATCCAGCTTATGTGATGGTATGGGGATGTTTCAGCGGATATGGGGGTAGTGGGGGTTATTATTTTATTTTCTCCCAGAGAGCACGACAATGAATGGAGAGATTTTATGAAAATGTCTTGGAAAATGAATTAGTCCCTTACAAGGAACTTTTGGGCATGCATGTATTTATGCAAGATGGAGCACCTTGCCACCGATTTCACAAGGTCACAAACCTTCTTAAGAATTTAATATTCAGAAATTGGACTGGCCAGGCAATTCACAGATTTAAACCCAATTGAATTGAAAATTGCTGGGCATATGAGAAACGTCCCTCCCCAAATTGAAGGATGCCATCCGTAAATTTTGGTTTGAAGACATGAATGCACAATATTTCAAAGATTTAGCACATTCAATGCCAGAAGGTTAAAAGCTGTACTAAAAAATAATGGAGAAATGTCTAAGTATTGAAAAAATATAGTGAACTAAAATTTTCCCTTTTATTTTCCTTTTTTATATCATTGCTATGATTTGTTTACAAATGTAGTGGGCGTTCGTTTTTTTTTGCGCCGACTGTAGAGCCCATAAGCATAAGATGTCCCAGTATGGAAGACCGGGAAAAATCTTAACTAACACGAGGTGGCTCATGGCCGCCACGAGTCAACCGGGAGACCGATATGACCTAAAAAACGGAAAATACTGGTCCCTGGAAGACTGAAATACAAAAATTATACTTATGATGGCACTTAACTTAGCCGAAGCGATAGCAGCACGTTCCATCGTTGAAAGGATAAATCCCAAGAAGCGAAAACAACACGAGCCAAAAAAAGTAACAACTGGCGTTGTCGAGCTAAATATTGAGGATGACGCTAGAGGCGCTGCTCTCCGCTTGGCGTCTAGTAGTGTAGTAGTAGCGGACGCATCACCCTTTAGCATCAGCTCTCTCAGGTGGGGGATTTTATGATGGAAGGTCTAAATGGTAAATGACTCGTGGTAGTGATTCTCACTCGCCCCTATTACCATACCGACACTTCTTTTATAGAGTGAGCGAGTCAGTTTAACTGACATTTTCTTGATTTTATTTTTCTCTGGTATTTTAAGGATTATTTTACTAGAAATAATGAACTTAAGGATATTTTCATAGGCCAGACACGAGCTGAGCCCAGAAATTGCATTTTTCCTAACTATACAAACCTGAGGTCCTTTACATATAGTCCCTCCTCATGCCACCCCTCACTCTGCATATTTTGCATGGGCCAAAAGCAAAAGTGATTTGTTACCTCCCAGCGCAACTGTTGGACAAGCAGTTAACTACCGTTCTCCCCTTGTTCGAAGCTTACGGAACTGTTTCCTTTCCAGCTGCCGCTAGCTACTTCCTATTGTTAAAGGGACCTCAGGTTTGTATAGTTAGGAAAAATGCAATTTTCGACAAATTGTCATTTTCTGTCGGGGAAGACGGAGTCTTAGCTAAGTATATATCTGCCAGGTAAGTATGTATGAAACTTTATTGTATCATAACAATATCATTTTTCGACATTGTCATTTCTTCAGAGAGGTTACTCGTGGGGTCCTGTCGTTGTGGTAACTCAGTTTTATAGTTGGCTTGGTAGACTTAGGGTGTTAGAAGTTTAGGGAGGCAGTGATAGTCTAAATGAACTTTAGGTTGTTAGAAATGTTTAGGGAGGCAGTGATAGTCTAAATGAACTTTAGGTGTTAGAAGTTTAGGGTAGGCAGTGATTAGTCTAAATGAACTTTAGGTTAGAAATTTAGGGAGGCAGTGATAGTCTAAAGGAACTCTAGTGTCTGTTGGTCAAGCTTAGACTGAGTGTATTGTTCCTTAGGCCCTTGAGGTTAGGCAGATCCCAATGGTCATGTTGGAATAACTACCACTTCTTCAGCACAAGTCATCCACATCAGTGAGCAGTAGAGAACTGAAGGTCCTGCACACTCAACTTCTCCTCCATACATTAGAGGCTAGATAGCCACATGGGAGGTTCACCATTTCCCCTCCATGCATGAGAGGTATAGAATACCACATGGGAGGTTCTTCAGACTAAGGCGGTACCTTGGACTCGACACCGACGGTATGGTACTTCCTCTGCAAGCATCCTCACCTACTGAGCTGGACAACCAGGTGAGGAGATTTGTTTTTACCTCCATGAATAAGATGTATAGCATATCACTTGGGAGGTACTTCTGACTCAGACAGTACCTTAGACTCAACACTGATGTTGAAGTACTTTCTTTGCAAACATCCTCACTTAGTGAGCTGGACAACCAGGTGAGCAGATTTGTTTTTACCTCCATGAATAAGAAGTATAGCTTATCTCATGGGAGGTACTTCTGACTCAGACAGTACCTTAGACTCAACACTGATGTTAAAGTACTTTCTTTGCAAGCATCCTCACCTACTGAGCTGGACAACCAGGTGAGGAGATTTGTTTTTACCTCCATGAATAAGAAGTATAGCTTATCACATGGGAGGTACTTCTAACTCAGACGGTACCTTAGACTCAACACTGATGTTGAAGTACTTTCTTTGTAAACATCCTCACCTCCGAGTTAGATAACTAGGTGAGGATACATGCTTTTATACATGGTAGGTTGTTTATGAGTTACCTGCGTATGTTCCGTGGACAGGTCGGGCTGAATTAGATTGATCCCACCTCCGAGTAAATGTTGTTAATCGGGCTAATTCAGGTGTTCAGGGAGTGTATTGCAATATGAAGTTTTCATAATAAAACTAATATTTTAATACTTACCTGAACACCTGAATGATTCCCACCTTCCTCCTCACTTCAATTTGATACTGAATGATTCAATTAAGGAGACAGGCCTCTGGTGGCCGGTGGCTGGTATTTGCGGCAGCGTTGCCAACGGTAACACAGGTAACTCATTTGACTAGATTTTACCTGCAGCGTTTGTAACACTGACAGTTAAAATTACCCACTTAGTGGGTAAATATTTGGGGATATAGTTCGGGCTGGTCAGTGACCAGGGCTAATTCAGGTGTTCAGGTAAGTATTACAATATTAGTTTTATTATGAAAACTTAATTTTCTTGGAAAATAAGGAATTTCCAAGAAAAATATACCACTTGCACACTACTCAAGCACACGTCAATTTTCCACAGCTACTTAATCTATAAAACCAATATGTATATTTTGCCCTTTACAACATAAAGGACTTTAATCCAACAAAAACTAGCTTGTTAACAGCTAATATAAAAAATCCAATAGTTTAACCAGTTCCAGCTAGGCGCTTGAAAATTATCCTGTTAAGAGGTCAGGTTTGATAGCTATGAAAAATACATTGTTTTAAAATAATTTGTCATTTTGCCATTTACGACATTAGGGTCTTGAATCCAATAAAAATAAGGAATATGCTTATTAACGGCAATACTCAATATTGTACCAAAAACCAAGAATATAATTTTAATTAACAAATATCACTTTCCCAGAGCTTCAATCCCACCAAGAGTCTATACACTGAACCCATCTTGCCCTTTACTCCAGGGACTTGAGTACTTTCGCAATGAACAGGTTCAAGTAGTTCAATGCACTATACCACACATTAAGGGCTATTACTTGAAAACTAACTCCATTGCAGGGAAAACATGAACATGCAAATAAAGGAGAAGTTTCACACCTATAACAAAAAACAAAAAAGCAAATTAAAACAAACTTAACAAAAACTGTAGCAATTAAAAAAATTTACTTTTAAAAATAAATCAATAGTAATTAAATCAATATTAAACTTTTAAAAAAGGGATTTTGACGTAGGAAAAATCTATTTCTGGGTGATTGGCTCGTGTCGCCCTTGAAATATCCTTAAGTTCATTATTTCTAGGTAAAATTAACCTAAAATTACCAGAGAAAAAATAAAATCAAGAAAATGTCAGTAAACTGACTCGCTCACTCTATAAAAGAAGTGTCGGTATGGAAATAGGGGCGAGTGGGATCACTACCACGAGTCATTTACCATTTAGACCTTCCAACATAAAATCCCCACCTGAGAGAGCTGATACTAAAGGGTGATGCGACCGCTACTACTACTACTACTACCGACGCCACGCGGACAGCAGCGCCCCTAGCGTCATCCTTAATCTCATGAACATCTTGTCCTGTAGGGTGGGTAAAAAGAAATAGGGTGGGTTTCATAGGGCGACACGAGCCAATCACCCAGAAATAGATTTTTCCTACGTCAAAATCCCTTTTCTGGGCTCAGCTCGTCGTCTGACCTATGAAACAGTACAGAGAAACGGACAAGATGGAATAAAGGACAAATGAAACCCAATAGTAAAAAAAAAGTAATATAATATAAGTGAATCAAGACACATTACAGTATACTAACAAAAGTACTTAAAGCTAGCTTATACTAAACAATGGCAGGGTAAACATAGCAAATTAATATAAAGTACTTAAAATTAGCTTACTAGACTGGTGATACTAATAGTGTAATGGCAAAAGAATAATATAGAATGATTCACTTAAATTAAATATTTACAAAAATATACAAACTCATTGTGTTTCTACCCTAGCATAAAAATAAGGGTAGAACACTGAAGTACATTATATGTACACACCGTGGATGTCCCTAGCAAAAAAATAAGGGGCATTCCACCAATACGATTCTAGCGGCTAAGGCTAGAGTATCCCGAGAAGCATGGCAATAGGGTGATGCATGTTGGACGAGGTAGGTAGAAAGGAGACCTGGATCTATACTACAACACTTGGTGCGTATCAGGAGAAACAATGTTTCCCGCTGCTACGCTGAAAATTTTAAAGTTTTAAAGATTCCAAGGACTTCAGGTAATGACGTTTAAAGGACTGTCGGTGATTTCCATCCAGTATACTTTTTAAGATCCTCAAAATTCATATGTTGGAAATAATTAATTGAGGTGGCTACTCCTCTGATATCATGTGCTTTTGGAATGATTCAGGGTTGGCTTGTTTAATGAAGTAAAGGATCTGTTGTCTGATTTCCTTTCATGATAGAGTGCGACCTTTTTTCTCTCATAAAGAGAGGACCTGAGGATCTAGAGGATGTACGAGATAGAAAGGCTCTTAAAGTGATACTGGGCAAAGAGAAGGATCTTGCGGAAGTGGGATGACTTTCCAAGGGCCCACCTTGCAAGGGGATCCTCATTTTTAGCTAAAAAGCTGCGATCCGGAGAAAGTAGAACTTCTCCTGAGGGGAGAAGAAATTCTACATGCCCGCATCTCTGGATAGACTGACAGTTCTGAAATTCTGCTCCTGAAGCCAGGCTTAACAAAAATAACGTCTTTCTAAGTAGCATTATGAATGTGCAAGACGAGTTGTCAGTATCTGAGGCCATAGTTTTGAGGACATCATTTAAGAACCATGAACTGAAGTAGGCCTTTGAGAAGGTCTAAGTCTAGCACAGGCTTTGGGAATAGACGTAAAGTAAGATTCTGTTTAAGTCTATTTGGAAACCCAACTGAAAGATTTTCTTCAAAGCCGATTTATTAGTAGTAATAGTGCTAGCTGCTAAGCCTTTTTTCAAACAAGGATCTGAAAAAGGATATAGCTCGTTAACTGTCATGGTTGTAGTGTTTGATTCTTTCAGGAAGGATGCTAAATTTTTTAACAGCTGAGTTCATATTGTCTAATAGTTGACTCTCTCTTATCTGATTCTAGAAAGAGGATGTTTTGTGGATCAATGTTAGCATCTTTTTTAGCCACAAACTTCATGAGTCTATTAAGTTAGGGTCTGAAGAATTCCTGAGGAAGCGAACACAGTCCTCAAATTTGTACTGAGTGCGGACAGCTTCGGATTGGGAATCCGTTGAGGCGGAGACCCAATTCCAGAAGCAGAGGATACCAGTGCGTTTTGGCCAATTCTGGAGCAATCAGAGCTACTAGTCCCTTGAAAGTCCTCAGCTTGCTCGAAAACTTTCAAAAGAAGATTCACTGGAGGAAATACGTAGATTTTCTTCCATTGATTCCAGTCCAACGACAGGGCGGTCCGTGGCATAAGCCAGAGGGTCCAGTTGGGGGCCACATAGCAAGGGAGCTTGTGGTTGCGCTTGTGAGGCGAAGAGATCTACTTGGAGACCTGGGACTCTCTGGCATATCCACTGGAATGACCTGTCGTCTAGGGACCATTCTGACTCCAGAGGGACTGACCGGGACAGTGCGTCCGCTACAATCACATTCTTACCCTGCCAAGTGGGTGGCAGATAGATGCCATCTGTGCTTGTTTGCTAGAGCAAAGATGGCTTATCATGACATGATTCACGTGTTTGGATTTGGACCCCCCTCTGTTGATGCAATGTACTACCACTGCACTGTCCAAAACTAGTCTTAGATGAGACTTCTTTGGGGGAAGGAGTCTCTTCAGGGTAAGAAATACTGCCATTGCTTCCAGGACGTTTATGTGAAGCTGGCGGAATTGAACGGACCAAGTCCCCTGAACTTGCTTGAATTGAGAATATCCCCCCCAACCGGACAGGGAGGCATCCGTGTGAATGGTTGGTTAGCACCGGAAGGGGATATTGAAGGGGTACCAATTTGGTAAGATTCTTCACTTTTGTCCATGGACGGAGCTGATTGCGAAGGATCTGTGGAATTACTGACAACTTGTCCCGAGATTTGACGTTTGCTCTCGATCGCCAAAACTCGATTTATATCTTTCAGTCTTGCTTTCAGGAGGATGTCTGTCACTTAGGCAAAACTGAAGAGAACCTAGGATCTTTCCTCGTTTCTCCTTAACGTTTGTTTGCGTTTGAGAAATTGCCTCACAGACTTGGCTATTTCTTTCCTTTGAACCACTGGAATTGGACAGATGTGGGAGGATAAATCCCATTGGTGGATTCCTAGCCACTGAAACGAGACTCCGGAGTGAGTCTGGATTCGTTTTGTTTATCTGGAACCCCAGATGTTCCAGAAATTGTACTACCTTCTTCGTGGCTTTGAGGCATTCCTCGACCGTTGGTGCCCAGATCAACCAATCGTCGAGGTACGCTGCTACCATTATCCCTTGTGTTCTCAACTGTTGAACTACCACTTCTGCTATTTTCGTGAATACCCTGGGGGCTACATTCAGACCGAAGGGCATCACTTTGAATGAGAACTTCTGATTTCCTAGTTTGAAGCCTAGGAATGGACGGAAGTGTCTGGCTATAGGGATATGATAGTATGAGTCTGTAAGATCGATAGGGGTTGTGACGGCCCCACGGGGAAGTAAGTCCGTACCTGCGAGATGGTGAGCATTTTGAACTTGTCACAACGAATGAAAGAGTTTAGCTTTGACAAGTTTAGATTACCCTTCTTTTTGTTGAGCCTTTCTTTGGCACGCTGAACAAGCGACCTTGAAATTTTAGATGCTTGACTCTCGCAATAGCTCCTTTCTGAAGGAGTTCCTCCGCATAATCTGTCAACTCCTTTGATGGTATTTGATAGAATGATTTGTTTGGAGGAGGATCTTTGATCCAACTCCAACCCAATCCTTGGACACGATACTCTGTGCCCATTTGCTGAACCCCCACCTGTGACGGAGAGGGGAACAGCCTCCCTCCTACCTGGGGAGCCTCATGTTGTTGTTTTTTTACGGGTTGACCTCCGCGCCCTCCTCTGAAGTGCTTCGCCTCTTGCAGCTCTTCCTGCCTGCCACGTTGGCGAAAGTGACCTCGCTCTGCTCCCCCTAGAAAACCTGTTGTTGAAGGTTGGGTAGGCCTGGCTTTCATACATCGAATTGAAGGCTGGCGAGACGGCGTATGAGGTCGAAGGTTGGCTTGAGGAGACAACAGGAGAATGGGCTGTGTCTGCTTGAGGTTGACGGCTGCCCTGTTGTTTTGTAACTGGGATGGCCTGAAACGAAATGTTGTGGTTGCTGCTGTTTTGATAGGGTTGGAATCTCCTACCCGTTTTCTTTAAACTTCTTACCAGCAGCAGGGGCGCGCTCTTGCTTCCTCTTGGAAGAGATGCCCCATCTGGCTCTAAGGCTCTGGTTAAGCCTAGCAGCCTCGTGATGCACCTCATTCACAGAGGCTTCTGGGAAGAGGTCCGCACCCCACATGCTGGAAGCTAGGAGTCTATTAGGCTCATGCCTAATAGTTTGCCTCCTGCAAGACATGCTTTCGGCAGTTCCTTCTGGCTAGAAGAAGTCAAGGCATCGGCTTGAAACCGTCTGGAGCTGGGATTTAGCCAGTATTTTGAACAGCAGTTCCGTAGCATAGGACAGGGCAGCCATCTCCGTAATGATAAGGGAGTTTAAGAGACCTCCCAAACATCTTGTGCGGAGGCCATCGAATTCTGCCTGAAATAAGGCTATCAGGCAAGTCTCGGGAGCTTCTCGCCAAACTGATCCATCGCGCGCAGTCTGGCTTCAGCTTACCTACTGAGAAAGTGGCAGGTAGGTTCTCCCACAATTCTCCGAAGGACGGAAAGAGCGGAGATGTTGATTTCGCTTCTCTCAACTGTGGCATGGCTCGTCTTTCAGGACTGCCTGTAGAGTCGCTTCTACTACTTTAGTAGCGAACGAAGAGAAGCCTCCTCCTTCCGTAGCGAAGATAGTGAAGGGGCTCTTGAATGCCTGGAGTTTGGTATTGGTACAATCCCAATCCTCCAGGCAGTGAACCCATTCCCTCTGTGCATGATCCCTACTATATAGCACAGTCTCTCTAGAGATCTTATCCTCTCTATTGAGAGCAGTTACCGTCAGCCTAGCATACCCTATGAAAGGCTGAGTCAGTCCGGGAGGATAGAACTCGAAGTCCTCAATCCTTCTAGTTCCACACTCCGGGATCGAAATCATGCCATCCTTGAAGGGGGCGTAAGCTGCCACTCTCCAGGGGTTATCCATAGAGAAGGCTGGTAGGGATTCATAAGGAGGTAGCTGTAGGAGACCAGTACCTGCTACAGGGGTGCTTGTCTGAGAGGCCTGACTGAGGCCAGCAAAGCGGTCGTCATGCTCTCTTAACTCGGTTAGAGAGGTCTTGTATGGACTGACCAGATTGGTTGATCGTACTGGACAGCTGGGCAAACATTTGCTCAAACTTAGTACCAAGAGAGCCAACCATCTCTCCCACTTGTTGCATCACTACCGCTGAGAAAGTGGTGGGATCAAAAGCACTAGGTCCCGCCACCCCAACAGGAGTTACCGGAGTAGATCGGTAGATGCCGAGAAGGCATTGGCTCGGCCAGAGCGCGAGCCTTCCTCCTTAGAAGCCTTGCTTCTTGAGCTCTTTGAATAGGAAGAGCTAGGCTTCGTTTTCACTGCATCGGCGTAGGAAGTCGTAGACTTCCTAGCCGAAGAAGACGACGACTTCTTAGAAGTCGTCTTATGTAGGGTCTTCTGTTCTCTCTGTCCCTTCACCTTCGGGGGTACAGAGAGAGCGGGAGAACGAGAAGGGATCTCAGATCCCGTGAAGCCTTGGAAGGAAGAAGAAGAAGGAACAGGGGAAGAAGATCCAGGAGCGCACAAGGGTAGACCTTGAGCGCCCGACACACCTACCTCAACCAACAAATCCTCCGCACCTACCGCCATAGGCTCGAGATTAAGGTCCAGGTTGGCCACATCTGGGACCGGCTCCTGCGTCGATACGGACCCAAACGCCTGCTGCACCTCCTGCTGAATGGAAGCTATGAGTGGGGCTGCCGAGATGGGGTCCACATACCCCGTCGCCTTGCCTCCGGGGAAGATCTGGACGGCCAGCTTCTTGTCTAGCATATAAGGCTGGCCCTTGGCGGCGTTCTTCCGAAGCGCCCACCCAAGCTTTCAGGGTTGCCAGAGCGACTTCCTTCACGGCGGCAGCCTGTAAGAGAAGGCGATATGAAGCTTCTAGCAGCGGAGATACGGTTTAAAGAAGCTTAAAACTAAGGGTTAGTGATTGATAAGAAGAAAAAATGTCCAGGAGTTAACTTACCCCACCCAAAAGCTGACTCACGAGGTCATAGCAGATGGTGCATGCCTCCGGGTGCCAAACGATCATCCCGTTGTGGTTAGTGGTACACGGGGCGTGGGTCCTACACTCTTCATGGGCGCAGGGGTCGTACAACGTAGCGTTGCAACCTGGAACCTGGCAGTTGGTAGCCTGTAAGTGGAGAGATACATGAGTATCAGAGTGCACACTTACAGCCTAACATAGACTCCGCTGCATGCCGGAGCATGTAAGTTAGATTAAACTAGAGCCCCGCCGTAATACGTGTGGTTAGCTAGGCGGTTGGTGGGGGTCTGAGGCTTACGCCGGAGAAAGGAAAAAGGTTCCAACCAGGAGTGGTGAGGAGCCATGAAACCACGACGGAGAACGACGGAGATAGTACATAAAAATTAAAAACTAAAAGTCATCGTATCAGTAAGGGTATATCCATATAGAATGAGGTATAACACTTTCCGTCTACATAGGAGGGGGGGGGGGGGGAGTGCCCGGGGTAAGGAGCGAGCTCGCCTCCTGGTAGCAAAAAAACAGGATATAGTAGGCAAGCAAACAGACCACTAGTAAATTTCCCCACCCCGCCCACTAGCGGAGCCAGGTGGACCTATAACCGAAGGGGCTCCCGGCTTCAGCGGGGGCTCCGTCCGTTCCGGTAGTAGGGGAAGGGTTGGGACTGGGGAAAATAGGGGGGGTGGGGGGGGGAATCCCGGCGTGAACACGGCGGACGAGAGAGAGGGAGGGGGTGGCCTGCCTGCCCACACACACACACACACACACACACACACACACACGACACAACACACACACACACACCACACACACACACCCCCCCCCCCCGTCCCTACTACTACCCGCCCGGTAACCCGGTACCCGAGACAAGTGGTCGCCCTAGGCCCCAGCTGGTACGGAACTCCTGGCCCCCGGTCTAGGAGAGGGAGGTAGGCTACGGTGGTTGTCGTGACAACCAAGGAGATCCACCAGACCCCTCCCTATCACATGGTAGGGAGGGAAGGGGGAGGGTAAGGTGCTTAAGGGACACGTGAACGTAGGTGGCTTAGGCCGAGATAGCAACACAACCACAGAGGGGCCACGTGAACCAGCCTGTACCAACACATGGCACAAAGCACCTAGGCATAGCTAGCACCCTAAATAACACTAATAATAAATAATACATCGTAAAAGAAAGAAGAGAGACTTTTAGTAAAAGAAAAAGAAGCCCAGGAGGAGGCGAACTGATCCGAAGAACAGTCGACTACTCGGAGCCAGCAGTAGCCGATGAAGAGCAAGAGCTGGGATGCTGGGCCAGAAAAACACAGTATAGCCCTAAATACCAAACTAAGAGAAAAAGGGTAAAAGGGCTGTGTCCTAACTATAAAATCGATGTAATAAAACGATGAACCGTAAATATAAAAAAGCCCCATAAGCATAAGATGTCCCAGTATGGGAGACGGGAAATCTTAACAACATCGAGGCAGCACAAGGCCGCCACGAGTCAACCGGGAGACCGTATATGACCTATAAAAAGGAAAATACTGGTCCCCCGAAGGCTGAATACCAAAAATTACTACTTATGAGGCACTTAACTTAGCCGAAGCAATTGCAGCACGTTCCATCGTAATTAGGGATAAAATCCAGCGAAAAACAACACAAGTGAAAAAGAAGCACCTAGCGTTGTAGAGCTAAAGATTAAGGATGACCGCTAGGGGCGCTGCTGTCTGCGTGGCGTCGGTAGAAGTAGTAGTAGCGGTCGCATCACCCAAGTTAGTATCCAGCTCTCTCAGGTGGGGATTTTATGTTGGAAGGTCTAAATGGTAAATGACTCGTGGTAGTGATCCCACTCGCCCCTATTTCCATACCGACACTTCTTTTATAGAGTGAGCAAGTCAGTTTACTGACATTTTCTTGATTTTATTTTTTCTGTGGGTAATTAGGTTAATTTTACCTAGAAATAATGAACTTAAGGATATTTCATAGGCCGACACGAGCTGAGCCCAGAAATTATATACTAGATTTTTTTTTCTCTTGCAAACCATTTCCTTACTAAAACAAACCCACATTACCACATTGCCCCTTACCAGGGAAGGTAAACTTCTTTACCCTTCTCACACTAAAAACCTCTCTTAGCTATCCATTCATACTCCATTACTGGACCTTGACTTCTGGTTCATGGTCTCTGTCGTTCAGATTCACCTTCAATTACTCTGCTGTACTTCTGGACTCGGACAGCTCAAACTCTGGGCTTGAGATCGGTTCTATCACCTCAATACCTGACGACAGACTCAACTCTTCTTCCACACACTTTTCTTCCACTCTCATCCTCTGGTCCAGACTACATGGAGTCCCCCCAATCAAACTCCCAGTCGCTCTCAACTCTTGTTCATTCACATTTACACCCACACTAACTTTCTCCACCTCTTCAGTTAACAAAAAAACACAAATACTGTATGTATCTTCTAATCCCTCTATCAAATTACTCTTTCTTCAACAGTTGTCCTAGTTGCTATTAAAGCAGTCCCTTCTGTATTCCAAACAAATCCTTCGAAATCATGTTTACCACCTACAGAACTTTCATCAAATAACTGAGAAAAAGTGTTCTTTCCAATTTCATTCTCTTTATTTCTTTACAGATTTTCATATTCCAATTCCATTTTCTGATTCCTTTACAAACTTTTCCTTTTTCCAACATTTCTTCCTTTTTGTAATCATCACTACTTGTTTTTCTCGCCAAAACTGTCCTCCTCCTCTTCAACAACTTCCCTACTTTTCTCTCTTGCTAAGACTTCTGTTGTAGGGTGTATTTTTAAATATTCCGGGGGGGTTCTCTCCACTTTCTCAACTGATTATGATGTGCTCATATTAACTCTTTCCCTCCCTTTTCATTTTCATACTCTGAGATATAACTTAACCCATTTGACCAAATCCTTCTTACCACGATTGGTCCTTCATACTTGTCCCGCGTTTTATTTACTGTTAATCTACATTTTTCAATTACTTCCTTCAACACTTTATCCCCAACTTTATAACTTTCAAACCTTTTGTTAGCTTGTATCCACATCTGCTCCTCATCACTTAAACTTAATCTTGCCTTTACAAATCTTTCATAATTTATATGTATTCGTTGGGTTATATCCCATTTCATTTGTTCTTCCAGTCATCATTCGAAACAGTTCTCTCAAAGTTTTAATGGTTCTCTCTACTAACCCATTAGCCCTAGGCATGTAGGGAGTTATCAGCATGTACATGCTCTATTCCCCATTCTCTCAACATTTGCTCAGACAGTCCTCCAACAAACTCAGGCCCATTGTCACTCAACATTCACACGCCTTTTCACACATACAGGCAACAAATTTGCACTGACCATCCTTTCTACATTTGCACTAGTCTTATTCTTCACAGGTACACAACTCAGGAACTTACTTTATGATCCACCATCACTACTGCTCCTACATTCCCTCTTGCGGTTAGCGGGAAGGAAACTCAATCAATCGCCAGTTCGCCACCAGCTCAAACAGCTCGCATGTACTCTCTGATACTTTATTCTCTGACACTCTTCACACATAGTTGCCACATCTGTACAAACTCTTCTCAAATATGGTGAAAACATAATCTCATACACTCCAACTTGAACTTCCCCATATGGCCGCATCTGTTGTGTAGTAACTTGCACATTCCTATAACACCCCTTTCTGAAAACACAGGCACATACACCAACTCACCCTACCACTCTCTTGAAAAGTAGTCTATACCTTTCCACAGGACAAACCTATCAAAAAACTTCATGCAGTCTCTTAAGACTAAAGGCCATAACCTTAACTGTATTCCCTCTCTCACACAAGCTCTCAACTTACTAACAGAAAAACATCCATGCTGCATTCTTTCTACATCCTCCAAAGTCAGCAACGCGTTGTCACTCCCACTGACTTCTAGCATAACTTCATTTTTGCTCTGACTCATACTAACTAACCCTACAAACTTGGCCATACAGACCAACTCATTCTGTATCTTGGCTACTTCTAACTCTACCTTCAACAACAATCCTTTTCCCACTTCCACAGTTAACTTATTCTTTTCTAAAAAAAAAATTTACTCCAAACAGAAATAACAAGGCTTTTGTTTGTTTCCTAACACCACAAACCTACCCTCTACTTCCCGTTTTCCAACTTTAACTTTCAACTTTACCTCTTCCCATCCTGAAATCTTTCCTGTTATCCCTTTTATTGGGATATTTAAAATTCTTTTTTTGATAACCCAGCTTATCTGTTCTATATCCCCAACAGCTTTTGCATTTACTAAGGAAATCTGTGCCCTGTATCGACTAATCCACAATACTGGCCACTGTTTATGCTGACCCTTATTGTCATTTTGTCGCTCCTATCATGTTCACACTGATACACCTTGGTTTCATTTATCAAATAAACTTCTTTTTCATCTTCACCTTGGTCATCTACTACTAACGGTACAGAAGGTTCAGCTTCCTTAACACTTTCTTCCTGCTCACACTCCCTTTCATAATTCTTCCTTCCAACAACCCAGTTATAGTGCACCCCATTCAAACACTGCAAGTGCAACACACAATCACTCCCTTTCATTCCTCCCTTACGGTACACTGAGGGTTTGTTGCCACCAAAGTGCACATACACTACCACTTCACCATACTTCTTACTTACCGCAATCAACACCTCTTGGAATGGGGCTACTCCCAGACACATCATCGCTTTCAACTGCTTTTTATACTGGCCCACATTCTTCAACCCCAACTATCCAGGCCTTTTACAGACTTCATCTATCACTTCTGCTCAGAGGTCATTTATGCTAGCAGGCACTCTCTTTGAAGCCATCACTTTCTAAGTCTTTCAATCTGTGCCATGCACTTTCGAACAAAGAAGCCCCTCCTCCCTTACTTTAATGGGCAGTGACTAACCATTTTGATAGATTGTCAGGATTTGTATCCCTATTTTATCTATAATTAGCTCACCAGGTAACCTGGACATCATTTCCGTGATGACATTTCTTTTCCCCAGGATATACTCCACTACAAAATCAAAATTGCTCAAATCCTCTAACTTTCCTGCAATCCTTCCATCCACATCTTTCATTCTGTGCAATAACACCAGAGGCTGATGTTCTGTTCTTACTACAATTTCACCCTGTACAAGAATGGTCTTGAAGCTTTTACACAAAACCTCAATGCTGCCAACTCTTTTTCAATTACGGAATTCTTTCTCTCTGCCACACTACTTGCTCTTCCATCAGACATTCACCCATTGATGTACCACTAGTGTCAGTACATATAGACTTCCAACTTACTTGCATTTGGACTGTTGTCTAGATATGCCAACTCAACATCTTTTACTACCTCTTCTTTCAATCTTTCAAATGCTTTTATCATTCTTTCTTCCCACTTCAGCACAGTGCTCTTCTTACATCTAGTCCATTCCATCGATGGGCTTAGATATGCCCGAACAATCTAACAAATTTTCAGTCAAACTCCACCAACCATAAAAATGCACGTAACTCACGCACCGTCTTTGGTCGCAGAAAATCTTGTACCTTCCCCAAAAACTTTCCTGACTTTCACTAACCCGACACTCTCACCTTATGCCCCAAAACCTCTTCCTCTTCAAACCACTCACACTTGGCCACTTTCACTTTCACACCCACTTCTTCTAACTTTCATATCACCGCACTTGCCAACCTTTTATGCTCTTTTACTGTCTTACAACCAAAATATCATCCAATAAAAGAAGGATGAATGGAGAAAATGAATGTATTATGCTGATAAAAACTGTGTATTGTGAATGTTATTTTATGAGTTCTAGTTTGTAAATTTGAATAGTACTTTGTCAGAGACAGGTAGCTTTGGTATCAAAAGTGTTTAATTTTTTCTGTGATTGTTTGCAGGTGAGCACACAGGACCAATTTGGTGTATGAAATTTAGTGGTTGCGGTCGATTATTGGCAACCGCTGGACAAGATCATGTCTTAAGAGTGTGGGTCCTTAAACAGGCTTTTAATTATTTTCTAGATATACGTACAAAATGTAATGCTGACATTAAGGTAAGTAGCACATAAATTATTATTATTATTATTAATCAGAATTATATTGTGCACATTGACCATGTATATAGAATAATACAGTGTTCTAGGTATTTTTCCCTTTCTTGTTAGTTATGAATTATTCATTGCATATGTACTGTATTGTTCTAACAGTAAAATGTAGCATGCTGTTATTATCTTTGTATGTGAAAACACCCTTAAAAAAGTAGATATTGAAAATGTATGGAAATGCCTTTCTTTAGAAAGAATTATATAAAATCAAAGAAATGTTTCAAAGTTAACAAAAAAAATCTGGTAGCACTACTGTGCTAGTTAACAACATGTTTTCTAATTATTTTCCCCTCACTCAATCATATTTACATGTTTTTGGTGTTCTTTTAGCAATTCACAGTACTATTTGCTTCAAGTTATGTTGAGTGTAATGTTTTAGAATTGTGTATGATGTACAGCTGATGAATTTTGCTTATTACATGAATAATTTCACACTACTATTCCCTTACTATGCACATTAAAAATCCTAATAGTAGTGAAATATAGTACCCAAGAAGTCTGTTTGACCAAAATCAATATGAATCATATTATTAGAAAATAACTATGTAGATATTACACATATAAATATCAAATAACCTAATGCAACAGAGTTACAATGCTGCTGCCATACAATATTGAGCAACTTGTTTAATAGCTCAAATAAGTTATTCCCAAGACAAATTTAGGCAAATAAGCAAATATTCAAATTAATCTGTGGAAAATAATGTAAAACTTCATTATTTTTGATACCATAAAATTTTTAAAAAAAAATTAAAGCTATTATCTTGATGTAAATTCCACCCAATGATTACAATGAGGTAAAACATTTGAAAGATGGCAGTACTTATGAATATAATTTTGAAATAAACTTTTAATGACTTTTAGTTTGATATCACCATTGATTTAGGTTATTAGATGAAAACAAAGGAAGTTTTGTGACATGATTTGAAATATTTGAAGGAATGTAAATTTTGAAGAAATAAAAATATTAGTTATCAGTAAACATGAGGATCTTTCAGTGTAGGCTAGTCAGGTTTCATATAATTGGATTCTGTTTCTCATGATTTTTAGTTGCCTTCCTTTTACTACCAGTGCTGTGCAGTGAAAGGCCAACAATTAAATCCTACTTGAAATTGGAAGTTTTGTACATGCAACTTCCCCGGCAGATATATACTTAGCTATAGTCTCTGACGTCCCGACAGAATTCAAAACTCGCGGCACACGCGACAGGTAGGTCAGGTGACCAGCCCACTCCCGGGAATAGGAACCATTCCCGTTTTCTAACCAGAATTTTTCTGTCGCCGGTAGCAACAACACCGTTGTTGGTACCTCCTGCTTTGGAATTCTTTTCTCGTTGGCCGAGGATTATCTGTTTGACCTTTGGTGATGTACATTGATCTTTGGTTTTGGCATACGCTTATCGTGGACCGTTTTTTGGATTTTGGTTTGGATACTCTTTAAAATGTCTGACGAGGTACCTGTATTTAGAGTGTGTACGAAAGAAGAATGTAAGGTGAGGCTACCGAAAGCATCGGTGGATTCTCACACGGTCTGTAAAAAATGTAGGGGGAATGATTGTTCTGCAACTAACACCTGTCTGGAATGTGAGGGTTTAACGGAAGTGGAATGGAAGACCTTGGCTTCTTATGTAAGGAAACTTGAGAAAGATAGAGTTAGGAGGGCTTCCATCAGAAGCTCGAGTAGATCCTGCTCTATTGAGCAGGAAGTAGCTCCTAACTCTTCTGTTAATTCACCTGCTCATAGTTTGGTTTCAGCCCCTTCCCCCAGCAGCGAACCTGTAGATGCGTCTACGGAAATGGCTGCAATGAGAGCCTCAATAATCAACTTGAAAATTGCAACTGCAAGCAATGAAGGAGACAGGTAAGCGCAGTGTTGTGTGCAGTGATTTGTGCAGTGTCCCCAGTGAAGTGGAGGGGGCGTCTGACGACTCCGCATTGCTCCTAGGCCTAGACCTCTTTCAGACTCCCATGACCAAGGGAGGAGGAATGTCGAAAGCCGCAAGGGGGATGTAGAGTATTCCCAATGGTCAGGCGTCCCTTCGGCAGATCCTGTAGCCGCTTCCCAGGCTGCCAAGGACAGCTACTGCAAAAGCGTCCTCAGGAAGTGCTTTTCGGACTCAGACTCTTCGTCCCCAAAGAAAGAGGATGGAGTTCTGCCTCTAAGTCGCGTCCTCTTAAGAGAACCTGGAAACGCCAGCAAGCGAAGCGTTGCATTCCAGTCCTGAACCTTTTCCGGAGTATTCTCCTGCTTGTAAGAAGAGAGCTACGAGATCTCCTGACTCTTCTCCGGAAGGTTTCGCACACAAGACGAAGGAAGTCTTGATAGGACTCCAGCAGCAGTTGTCTGCCTTAGTAGGAGTTCTTTCTGAAGGCTCTTCTAGGAAGAAAGATGTTTCTCTTCCCATCAAGAGTTCTGTTAAGAGAGCCTCAGAGAGTAGGCGCCCTGGCGTTAGCAGACGCTCCTCGCCTGAAAGGTTTTCGTCCCCAGCGAGACCTTCTTCAGTTGGATATGACAGGACTCGTGTGTCCTCTCCTGCAAAGATCGCTAATCGGGAACTCCCTACGAGCAAGAGTTCTCCCAGGAGTTTTTCTAGAGGCGATTACGCCTCTCATGGCAAGTATCAGGAGCCTGATTCGCGGATTTCTCGTGAGAGAATTCGTTCGGCTAAGAGCTCCGGGAGAGAAGAGAGCCCCTCTCTTTTCAGAGCTCCGCTAGAAGGAAGGAGCGTTCGTTCGTCCTCTAGACTTTTCCCGAAGGAACAACCCTCTCCCTCCGGCAAGTACCCAGGAATCAGGAGTCCCGTAGGATCTTATAGATATCCTTCTAAGGACGCAAGAGTATCGCCGAATAGGCACCTCGATTTTGACAAGTGTTCTTCACCTCCCAGGAGGTATAGGAGAGAATCTAGCGCCTCTCCGAATGGACGCAAAGGGAAAAGGAGCTATTCGCCTGCTAGACGCAGTAATCAGGACGCAAGCGTCTCCGCTACTGGACTACGGGAACAAAGGGTTCTCCTTTCTCCTCGCAGGCGCATTTCGCCTTCCAGGCGTCCTCATCAGGACGCAAATGCCTCTCCTTCTTGGACCAGGCATCCTCATCAGGACGCAAGCGCGCCTCCTTCTTGGCCCAGGCGCACTCACCAGGACGCAAGCGCCTCTCCTTCTTGGCGCCAGGAACAGGATGTTCTCCTTTCTCCTCACAGGCGCTCTTCGCCTCACAGGCGTCTGATTCAGGACGCAAGCGCCTCTCCTAGCAGGCGCAAGGAGCAGAGCAGAAGCCCGAGTATAGGGAAGCTCCAGGACTCGTGCAGGAAGGAGGATAGAAACAAGGTTTCGGATATCCAACAAGGGGACATGGATTCTCCTACAGATAGGATTCACGAGAGAAAAAGGCTTCTTTCTCCGGATCGGTCTCCTGAAAAGGCAAAGCCCTCTTCGCCTGCATTGCTTTTGGAAGAAGTTTCGGAAGAAGAGATCTCCAAAGATGCAGGAGTTTCGGACTATAAGAGGCTTGCTTCTCTTTTGTTGCAAGTGTTTGGAGACTCGCTACGCCCGTCGGATCCCCCTTCTCCGGGATCTTTATTATCTAGCACGAAACTGTCGAAGTCCTCCTCCTTCGTCAGGATGACCCCTACTCTTTCTATGAGAAAGTCTCTGAAGAGCCTCGAGAGCTGGCTCAGATCTAAGAAGGAAGCGGGGAAGACTGTATTCGCTTGTCCTCCTTCCAAGCTGACGGGAACCAGGTATGTGGTATGACACCAAGGAGCCAATGGGCCTGGACTCCCTTCGTCCTCAGATGCGGACTTTTTCCACTCTTGTAGATTCTTCAAGACGACGCTCTCTGCATTCTGCAAAAGCCTCTTGGGGAATGTGTGAGGTTGATCATCTCATCAAGGGCCTGTTCAAGACTCTCGAAGTCTTTAACTTCATGGACTGGGCTTTGGGAGCTTTAGCCAAGAAGTCTCAAGAACCAGACTTCGTTACCATGGAAGAGTTGGGCAGCGTATTAACTTGCCTAGACAAGGCGGTTATGGATGGCTCCAATGAAGTGGCATCCCTCTTTGGATCCTGTATATTGAAGAGGAGGGCAGTGTTTAGCTCCTTCTTAACGAAATCTGAGATCCTCCCAGTTATACGCGCCCATCTCTAGTCACCTTTTTCCTCAGGAAATAGTGAGGGATATATCGAAGATCTTATCAGAAAAGGCCACACAGGACCTGTTGGCCCCAGTCAGCTAAAAGGCTAAAACCTGCTGTTCAGGTTTCGAAGAAGGAGAAAGTTCCCTTCCAGCAGCCCTTTCGGGAAGGTCTGCCCCTAGATCTTCTCTCAGAAGTAGACGATCGGAGAAGAGAGGAAGGTCTTTCTCGAAGGCCGTTCGTCAAGACCCAGTGAGACTGCGGTCCTCCAGACAAAAGTGGGTGCCAGGCTTCTAAACTTTTACGAAACTTGGGCATAGAAAGGTGCCGATGCCTGGTCCCTATCCATCCTAAAGAAAGGATATTTAATCCCCTTCAGGGAAAAACCTCCCTTGACTACAACTCCAAGGGAGTTGACAGCAAACTACAAGGATTCTGTCAAGAAACAAGCCCTTCTACATCTCGTGGAGCAGATGCTTTACAAGGAAGCCATAGAGGAAGTAAAAGATCTCTCTTCTCAGGGGTTTTACAACTCGCCTGTTCTTGGTTCCGAAAAGTTTAGGAGGTTGGAGGCCAGTTCTGGACGTGAGCGCCCTGAACGTGTTCGTAAGCAAAGAGGAAGTTCACAATGGAGACAACATCCTCGATATTAGCAGCCCTGCGTCCAGGGGACTGGATGGTATCCCTGGACCTGCAGGATGCTTATTTCCACGTGCCAATACACCCGTCTTCCAGGAAATACCTCAGATTTATGGCTCAAGGAAGAGTATTTCAATTTCGGGCCCTATGCTTCGGACTCTCAACAGCCCCTCAAGTATTCACAGACTGATGAAAAATGTGGCTCACTGGCTTCATCTCGAAGGGATTCGAATATCCTTGTATCTAGATGGACTGGCTGATACGAGCACAGTTGCGAGTCAGATGTCTGGAGGACTTAAAGCTGACACTGGAGTTAACACAGTCCTTGGGACTGTTAGTAAACCTCGAGAAATCCCAGATGATTCCCCAGCAGAACATTGTTTTATCTGGGGATTCGGATGGATTCTCGGGGTTTTCATGTATTTTCCATCACAGGAAAGACAGAACCGCTGCTTGGAAAAAAGTAGCAACCTTCCTAGAGAAAGAACAATGTTCCGCGAGGGAATGGATGAGTCTTCTGGGGACCCTTTCCTCGTTGGAACAGTTCATTTCTCTAGGAAGGCTTCACCTAAGGCCTTTACAGTTCTATCTAAGAGAACATTGGGATCAGAGATCCCAAAATCTGTCCGATTCCTTCCAGATCACGAAGGAAATAAAGGAGGACCTTCGTTGGTGGATGAATCCGTGCAGGATCAACGAAGGAGTATCCCTTCATGTTCCGAACCCTCGGCTAGTGTTGTATTCCGACACCTCAGATGCGGGGTGGGGAGCCACTCTAGGGACGAGAGAAGTGTCAGGCACCTGGAGGGGAGAACAGGTGTCCTGGCACATCAATATGAAATGGAATTAACACCACGAGATTTCACCTGTCTCTCATACACTTCGAGGCTCAGATCTCAGGTTCAGTCCTACAGATCAATTCGGACACACAACAGCCTTAGCTTACATCAAGAAGCAAGGAGGGACGCACTCGTTCTCCCTTTACAAAAAGGCAAGAGAACTACTGCTTTGGGCAGAAGAGAGAAGAATCACTCTCCTGACGAGATTCATTCAAGGGGACAAAAATGTAAGAGCCGACCTTCTGAGCAGGAGAGACCAAGTACTGCCTACAGAATGGACGTTGCATCAGGAGGTATGCAACAGACTATGGAACCTCTGGGGGAGATCAAATATAGATCTTTTTGCCACCCATTGGAACAGCAGGCTGGAAAATTACTGCTCCCCGATCGCCGACCCAAGGGCGATATCGGTGGACGGCCTTCTCCTCGATTGGTCCGGAATAGACGGGTATGCTTTTCCTCCGTTTTTCAAGATCATATCGGAAGTAGTAAGGAAGTTTGGCAGCAGCAGAGGGAGCCAAACTGACCCTCATAGCCCCGTTCTGGCCAGCGCAAAACTGGTACACAGAGGTACTGGGATGGATAGTAGACTTTCCGAGATCTCTCCCAAACAGGAGCGATCTTCTCAGACAACCCCACTTCGACAGGTATCACAAAAACCTGCCCGCTCTCGCTCTAACTGCCTTCAGACTATCGAAGGACTTGTCAGAACGAGAGGTTTTTCTCGAGAAGTTGCGAAAGCGATCGCAAGAGCAAGGAGACCATCTATTATTCGAGTCTACCAGTCGAAGTGGGATGTGTTTCGCACATGGTGTAGGACTCAGAAGATATCCTCTTCCAGTACCTCTGTGACAGATATAGTTGATTTCCTCCTTTACTTGAAGGAAAAATGTAATCTAGTAGTCTCTACAATTACTCTACAATTAAGGGCTATAAAAGTATGCTATCGTCAGTCTTCAGGCATAGAGGCCTTAACATTGGGGAAGACAAAGATTTACATGATCTGATTAAATCCTTCGAGACGTCAAAGAACAGAGGTATTAGAGCACCAAGTTGGAACTGGATGTGTCCTAAAGTACTTGATGACCCCCAAATTCGAACCTCCCCGTAAGGCTACGTTCAGAGATCTGACAAGGAAGTTCTTTATTCTTGGTCGCGCTAGCCTCAGCAAAAAGAGTAAGCGAACTACAAGCCTTAGAACATAATGTTTGGCTTCAGGAACGACTCGGCGTTCTGTTCCTTCAAACCGATGTTTTTGGCGAAGAATGAAAACCCTTCGAAACCTTGGCCTAGAACCTTCGAGGTAAAAGGACTTTCGTCTCTAGTAGGTACAGAGCGAGAAAGGGCTCTTTGCCCAGTTAGAAGCCTTAAGTTCTACTTAGAGAGGAAGAACGAACTAAAGGGGAGTAAGGAGACTTTATGGTGCTCAGTTAGAGATCCCGGAAGACAGATCTCAAAAAATGCTCGGGCGTTCTTCATCAGAGATGTAATCAAGGAAGCCCATTTTAGCGTGTAAAGAAGAACAACTGGACCTCCTTAGAGTTAAAGCTCACGAGGTAAGAGCAGTCGCTACCTCTTTGGCATTCCACAAGAACTTTTCAATACAGACTCTAGTGGAGTCAACTTTTTGGAGATGCAATTCAGTCTTTGCATCCCATTACTTGAGAGACATTCAAGTGACGTATGACAAATGCTTTACTCTAGGAGCGTACGTATCTGCGGATTCGTTGCTGGGACAGGGAGCTGAACCCAATCCTTTTTAGTTTTATTAGGTTAGGGTTTTTAATGGTTTTTTGGTGCGTTTAATTGGTCGATTGAAAAGAGGGTGCAGGAGTTGACCCCTTTCAAATCGTAGTTCTAACATGTTAGTGTGGTCAGGTGATCGGGATTGGTCGTTATGCTCCTTGTAGTGTCTTAATTACCTAAAGCTCTATCATGTAAGAGGGTTAGCCCCCGTTGGTATGATACAGGTCAAGGTTCTGCCATGTAAGTGGGTCAGCCCCCATTGGTACGATCCAAGAAAAGGCTCTGCCATGTAAGCGGGTAAGCCCCCATTGGCATGATCCGAAAGGGTTATCAGTCACAGGTCTCATCCTCTCTGAAACTCTGGTGGCAAGCAGACTCATAGACAGTATCAATGAAGTCTTCTTCCATATCAGGTAGGAACCAAGGTTTGTTTTTTAATATACCTACAACGTATGTTGTTTCCCCGTATATTCATAAATAATTAGTATGTAACTGTCTCTTGCCCTCCACCAAGGGTGTCAATCAGCTAAGTATATATCTGCCGGGGAAGTTGCATGTACAAAAAAGGGATTTTGACGTAAGGAAAAATCTATTTCTGGGCGATTGGCTCATGTCGCCAGCGAAATATCCTTTAATCTATTATTTCTAGGGTAAATGTACTAACACATACCAGAGAATAAATAAATAAAGAAAAAGGTCAGTACAACTGACTCGCTCACTCCAAGAAGGGTGTCGGTATGAACACTATGGCGAGTGAGACCACTACCACGAGCCGAATGCCAATAGAAATCTCCCACTACAAAATCCCCACAAGAGGAGAGCCGACCCACAGAGTGGGCAGCAACTACTACTACTCCATCCCATGCTGCCGACTGCTGCGCCTTCTGGTGGCCATCCTGAAGTTAGCAGACAATCTTGGGCGATGGGATGGGTAGGGCGGGATTTCGCTGGCGACACGAGCCATCGCCCAGAAATAGATTTTTCCTTACGTCAAAATCCCTTTTTCTGGTTCAGCTCGTGTCGCTGCGCGAAATATCCTTTAATCTATTATTTCTAGGGTAAATGTACTAACACATACCAGAGAATAAATAAATAAAGAGAAAGGTCAGTATAACTGACTCGCTCACCCTCCAAGAGGGTGTCGGTATGAACACTATGGCGAGTGAGACCACTACCACGAGCCAAATGCCAAAAGAATTCTCCCACTACAAAATCCCCCAAGAGGAGAGCCGACCCACAGAGTGGGCAGCACTTACTACTACCACTCCATCCCATGCTGCCGACTGCTGCGCCTCTGGTGGCCATCCTTTTCAGTTAGCGCACATGATTCACACGTGCCCTTTTTCTCTCTGTGTTTTTTTGTGCCCTTTTCGTTGGATTTATTTACCATGGAGCGTGCAGCCATCGCAGCAGCTAAGTTAAGTACTCAGTGTTTATTGCTATTTGGTTTTTTCCGGCCTTGAGCCCGTATTTGCTGTTTTTTAGGTATAAATACGTACTCTAGGTCGGAAGCATGGCAGCATGGTCCTGCCTCGTGGTGGGTTCGTTCTTGGTCACCCATACCCAGAACATCCCCTTACTTAAGTACGCTCTATTTTTATTATCCGCTTGTTTAGGGTACAGTCTACAACGGTTTTGTCATGCATGCATGTCTTTTACCTTATGTAGGCTTCTTCCATCCAGACCCTAGCCACGGCCCTTGGTATGGGCCTCGGCTAGCTTTGAGTGGTAGATTTGCCTTCGGGTTAGTCGTACACTCCTGGATTTTTTCTCCTGCTATATTGTTTTCTTTCTTTTATTATATTCATTTGATTTATTTTTATATTGTTTTGGTTCGTTAGGCGTCTGGCTGGCTTAGCCTAGGTTATGGCCCGTAGGGCCTATATGCTACCGCTCTTCAGTTCGGATGCTTCCCGATAGCATCTCTCTGATCAGTTGGTTATGTTCTAGGCTTAGTCATTTGTGGTTTTACCGCCCCGTGGTCATTACGTGATCACGAGGTAGCCAGCGCCTGTCCAGTCACCCCCCCCTCCCGCTCTTCTATAGAGTCGGGGAGGGGTAGGTCGGTCTACCCATGCTCGCTCCGTATACCCGAGCCTGCCTCTCCTTCTCCCCAGGCGGAGGGAGTAGAGGGACGGGACGGACCCAGACTGGACTCGGACCTCCCCGGCTTCTCGGTCCGGTCGGGTGGTAGCGTGTGGGGGGGACTGGCCTTTCCCCCCCTCCGTTGCTACCCCGTCGCTCCGTTACAGCAACGGGTGTCGTATGTCCTCCTTCGCTCTTTTCCCTCCTTACTAGGGCTCCTTTACTACCGGAGACCTGGCATCCAGGGGAGAGAGAGACTAGTCCACCCAGCAGGGTGGACCGGAGCATACAGTTGGTCCCTTCTAACCACTCCGTCTCGCTGAGTTACACACTCCGCCACGCACGGGACGTAGTCCGGTACGTTAATTTTTTTTTTTGTTTTTTAGGTTTAAGATCTTTTATGTTAAACTAGTGTAAGTTTATCTTAAGTTCCTTAAACCAACCCCCCCCCCCCCACCCCCCCCCCCCCTACCCTTACCTGTCTCACTGGATCTCTCCGGGGTCATAGCCTATTCAGGCAATAAGGGAGGGTTATGCACAAATTTTTTCCGAGCTCCGGCATGCTACGGAGTTCTTCTGCTCTTTAGCCTGTAAGTGATAGTCTTTAAGATACTCATGTGTCTTTTCACTTACAGACCACCAACTGTGAGCATCCGGGATGCGTTGCCACACTTCAGGACCCATGTGGACACGAAGTTTTGCCGGTCCCATGCTCCATGCGCGACTCCGCACGGGGATATCCAGGTCTGGTACCACGAGACGTGTACCATCTGTTACGATCTGGTGGCCAGGCCTGCCTTAGAACGGGTAAGTTATTTCCAAGCTCCGGTAACTGGTCCTCATTTGTTATAGTGCTTAAGTCTCTACATTAATCACTCTAACTTAAGATAAAATTCAGGGTCTTATAGTCCCTATATAATTTTAAGTTAAGCTTTATATTGATTTTAGCTTTAAGTTATTCTTAAAATCTAATCAATACCCTCTCTTCCAGGCTCCGGCTGTGAGGGATACCGCACTGGCAACCCTGCGGGCCTGGGTCGGCGGTTTTGGGAAAAACGCCGCCAAGGGTATGCCTTACATCCTTGAGAAGAGGTTGGCGGTGCTAATCTTCCCCGGAGGCAAGGCTACAGGCTATGTCGACCCAGCAGAGGCGGCCCCGACTATCGCTTTTATCCAGCAACAGCTGGCTGCCTCGTTGATGGACCAAGGCCAGGACATCTCCTTGGAAGTCGCGGACGGTGGATATCAAGTAGAACCTATGGTAGGTGTAGACGACCTGTTGGTCGAGGTAAGTACGTTGGACACCCAAGGGCTACCCTTGGGTGCAACTGGTTCTTCTACCCCTGCAACCTCTCCATCCTTCCAAGGCTTTACAGGTAATGAGCTGTATTACTTCTCCTGACGCTTCAGTTAGAACCCAAGGTCCAAGGGTCAAACTAGTGAAATCCTTGACGAAGACGTCGTCGTCGTCTAAGAAGACGGCTTCGGCGTCATCTTCCTCTCGTAAGTCTCCGGCCAAAAACCCCGGAGCAGAGAAATCTAAAGCTTCTGGGTCCGGCTCTAAGTCCTCGAGGAGTAGATCCTCCAGGGAGAGATCTCGCACTCCAGCGGAGGCGTCAGTTCCGCTACCCTTGGTGCCGGTTCAGAGCTACCCTTCCACCTCCGCAGCAGCTCCAGCTTTGGACTCCAATGCTGGCCTGTTACAACAAGTGGGCGATTTGGTTGGGACTCTGAAAAGTAGCATGGAACAGATGTTCTCTCGGCTGTCCGACAGGATTACCTCTCAGGACACCATTATAGCCGGACTGAGCCAAGCTCCTCTAGCCTCTCCTCCACCTTTCAGCACAGGTGGAGCCCAGCTACCGCCGTATGACTCACTACCTCCGTTCTCAATGAACAACCCATGGAGAGTACGTCATACGCCCCCTTCCAGGACGGACTTATTTCTATCCCGGAATGTGGAACTCGGAGAATTGAGGACTTCGAGTTTCTACCCGGAAGACCTTCAGCCTCCGTTCATCGGCTATGCCAGGCTCACCGCCTCAGCCATGACTCGGGATGATAAAGTTCCAAAGGAGACAGTCCTCTATTCACGTGACCAGGCTCAGAGAGAATGGCTCAGGTGTTTAGAGGACATGGATTGTTCCAACACGAAAATCCAACCTTTTAAAAGTCCGTTCACGATCTTTACGATGGAAGAGAGTACTCCGCTTCCCTTCTTGACAAAGATCGCAACAACGACTATTCCAGCAGCCCAGAAGGGGGATTCCATGCCTCAACTGAAGGAGGCAGATCCTACGTCTCCTCTACTTCCTTCAGCCGGTGAATTGTGGGAAGACTTACCTAATACCTTCTCAGCTGGCAAACTCAAACCCGACTGCGCTATGGAGCAGTTTGGTGAGAAGCTACCTAGGCTTCCAGATAGCCTTATCCAGGCAGAGTTCGAGGCCAAGTCACGATTAGCCAGGTCTATTAACTCCATGGCTATGACCGAGGTGGCTACCATTGCTTATGGGTCGGAGCCTCTCTTCAAGCTTCTAACCAAATCTCTGACTCAAACGGTACAGTCGGATATGTTTGAGTTCGCCACTGCCAGGACGAATTGTAGGAAGCATGTCCTGCAAGAAGCGACAATTCGACACGAGCCGAATAAGTTTGCTTATGTCCAGCAATCTGGGGAGCAATGACCTCTTCCCAGATGCGATGGTAAAGGAGGTGCAGTCAGAGGCTACGAACTGAACCAGAGCCTTAAAGAACCGTGGGGTCTTACGGCCAGGAGACGGCAGGATCAAGCCGGGTAAGGGTAAGGCTCAAAGGAAACCTAGACGTTTCCAGCCCTACCAGAAAAAGCAACCACGTTTTTCACAGCAAGTTCCGGCTGCTCCCTTAGTGCAAACAGCCCAACCTTCCACCTCAAAGGCTCAGGCGCAGCCTATTTATGTTATCTCCCCTCAGCCTCAGCCCTCCACCTCTTACGCCCTCTCTCCGGCCTACAACCAGGTCTTCGAGGGTCAAGCTTCACAGAAGTATGACCGCTCGGGTAAGGGAGGCAGAGGTAAGCGATCCTTTCGTGGGAGAGGATCGGGAGGTCCCTTCAATAGGGGAAAACATTTCAGAGGAGGCCGAGGAGGCTACCAGAACCAATGAGGAACTTCAGGTAGGAGGGAGGCTGTTTCACTTTCGCCACCGGTGGAACTTCAGCAAGTGGGCTCAGAGCATTGTATCAAAAGGCCTGGGTTGGAGCTGGTTAGAGAACCCTCCCCCTTCCAGACCTTTCCGCCAACTTCCTTCCAAGGAATGACGGAGTATGCGGAGGACCTCCTTCAGAAAGGAGCTATAGCGAGAGTCAAAAGATTAAAATTTCAAGGTCGCTTGTTCAGCGTGCCAAAGAAAGGCTCACAAAAAAGAAGGGTAATCTTAGACTTGTCCCGCTTAAACTTAGCCATTCGCTGCGACAAGTTCAAGATGCTCACGATCTCGCAGGTGCGGACCTTACTTATTTCCTTGTGGGGCCGTTCACCACCTCTATCGATCTTACCGACGCTTACTATCATATCCCTATTGCAAGACACTTCCGTCCGTATCTGGGCTTCAAGATAGGAGACCAGACATTCTCCTTCAAGGTAGTTCCTTTCGGGCTCAACGTAGCACCCAGGGTGTTTACGAAGCTGGCGGAAGTAGTAGTTCAACAACTAAGATCGCAAGGGATTATGGTAGTAGCGTATCTCGACGATTGGTTGATCTGGGCTTCAACAGTCGAGGAATGCAACAGAGCAACACTGAAAGTGATTCAGTTCCTGGAATATCTAGGCTTCAAGATAAACAGGACCAAGTCAAGACTCACTCCAGAGTCAAACTTTCAGTGGCTAGGCATTCAATGGAATCTATCCTCCCATACTCTGTCGATTCCATCAACCAAAAGGAAAGAAATAGCAAAGTCAGTCAAGCAATTTCTGAGTCACAAACTGGCGTCAAGAAGAACTCAGGAAAGAATCCTGGGTTCACTCCAGTTTGCATCAGTGACGAACATCCTAATGAAAGCCAAACTGAAAGACCTAACCAGAATCTGGCGCTCACGAGCAAATGTCAGGTCCAGGGACAAATTATCCTCAGTACCTTTGATTCTAAAGAATCGACTCCGGCCGTGGGCGAAAGTCAAGAACTTGTCAGTATCAGTGCCCCTTCAGTTTCCTCCACCAGGGATCACCATCCACACAGACGCTTCATTAAGCGGTTGGGGAGGATATTCCAGTTCAAGAAGTTCAAGGAAAAACGTGGTCACCTCAGTTCCGTCAGTTCCATATAAACGTACTGGAAGCAATGGCAGTGTTCTTGACTCTAAAAAGGTTACGCCCGCCAAAGTGCTCCCTCATAAAGCTAGTCCTAGACAGCGCAGTGGTAGTACATTGTATAAACAGAGGAGGCTCCAAATCACGTCATCTAAATCATGTCATGGTAGCCACTCTTTCCCTGGCGGACAAGTTCAGTTGGCATCTCTCCTCCACTCATATAGCCGGAGTGAGGAACGTCATAGCAGATGCTCTATCCCGATCAGTACCTCTAGAGTCGGAATGGTCACTGGACAACAGTTCGTTCCAATGGATTCTTCAGAGAATTCCAGGTCTGTAGGTGGATCTCTTCGCATCCCAAGCGAACCACAAACTCCCATGTTATGTGGCCCCCAACCTGGACCCTCTGGCCTATGCCACGGACGCCCTGGCTCTAGATTGGAACAACTGGGAGAAGATTTATGTCTTTCCTCCAGTGAATCTTCTCATGAAGGTGTTAAACAAACTCAGGACATTCAAGGGTCAAGTGGCTCTAGTAGCCCCAGACTGGCCGAAGAGCAATTGGTACCCTCTAATTCTGGAACTGGGTCTTCGCCCTCTTCGGATTCCCAATCCCAGGCTCTCCCAGTCAGTACAAACGAAGACTGTGTTCGCTTCCTCAGGGATTCTCAAAACCCTAACTTTATGGATTTCATGAAGTTTGCTGCAAAAAAGGATGCGAATATTGACCCGCAAAATATCCTCTTTTTGGAATCCGATAAAAGGGATTCAACCTTGAGACAGTATGATGCTGCTGTCAAAAAGTTAGCAACCTTCCTGAGAGAATCGGATATTAGAATCATGACAATCAATTCAGCTATATCCTTTTTCAGATCCTTATTTGAAAAAGGTTTAGCAGCTAGCACGATTACGACAAACAAGTCAGCCTTGAAAAAGATTTTTCAATTTGGTTTCAACATAGACTTGACAGATTCCTACTTCTCGTCTATCCCCAAGGCATGTGCTAGACTTAGACCTTCTGTAAGGCCTACGTCAGTATCATGGTTCTTAAACGATGTTCTAAAGCTGGCTTCAGAAACCAATAATGACACATGCTCGTTTATAATGCTCTTAAGAAAAACTCTATTTTTATTAAGCTTGGCTTCAGGAGCTAGGATTTCAGAACTGTCGGCTTTATCCAGAGATCCGGATCATATTCAGTTCCTCCCTTCAGGGGAAGTGTTACTTTCTCCGGAACGTAGCTTTATTGCTAAGAATGAAGACCCTTTGATGAGGTGGGAACCGTGGAAGGTTCTACCCCTTCCACAAGATGTATCTCTTTGCCCAGTTTCAACCTTACGAGCCTTTCTGTCTAGGACCTCCTCATCCTCATCGGGTCCTCTCTTTAAAAGAGAAAAAGGTGGTACTTTTATCTATTAAAGGCATCAGGCAACAAATCCTGTACTTCATTAAACAAGCCAATCCTGACTCTTTCCCAAAAGCACATGATGTCAGGGCAGTAGCCACCTCAATTAACTATTTCCAACATATGAACTTCGATGAGTTGAAAAAGTATACTGGATGGAAATCGCCGACAGTGTTCAAACGCCATTACTTAAAGTCCTTGGAAGCTCTGAAATTTTCAGCAGTAGCAGCGGGTAACATAGTTTCCCCTGACTCTAACTAATCTTTAGTAGAAGATCCAGTCCTCCTTTCTACCTGCCTCACCCAACAGTTCGTCTATTCCTGCCTTGTTCATTTACGATCTCCTTGTGTCTTAGCTGCTTTTATAATGATGTGATGGGTGTCCCTTATTTTTTTGCTAGGGACACTCACAGTTGATGATGGATATTAATCTCATGGATGTCATCCCCTTATTTTTATGCTAGGGGATACATCTTATTGTAATGGTTACGGGTTTTGTATATTAAGTCATATACATTCCTTTATATATTATTATTGTTGAGTTTGTTTTGTTCAACTTATTATATTAATTGCTCAAGAATTTTGATACATAGCTTTACACAGATACCATTGTGGTACATATATACCATATTACCCCTGTACATATGTAAATTACCTTAAGTTAAGAAATATTATTAGAATTAAGCGTAATTTAACCAATATTTCTATTTTGTATCACTGTGTATATGTATCCTTGTTAGCAATTATATTCTTTTACTTTTAATTTACTTTTATTTGAGACCTCTTTTTATTTTGTTGATTTTGTTTACAATCTTGTGCTATTTCTCTGGTACGATTTCGTGCAGCGACACGAGCTGAGCCCAGAAAAGGGGATGTTTTTGACGTAAGGAAAAATCTATTTCTGGGCGATTGGCTCGTGTCGCCAGCGAAATCCCGCCCTGCCCATCCCATCGCCCAAGATTGTCTGCTAACTTCAGGATGGCCACCAGAGGCGCAGCAGTCGGCAGCATGGGATGGAGTGGTAGTAGTAAGTGCTGCCCACTCTGTGGGTCGGCTCTCCTCTTGGGGGATTTTGTAGTGGGAGAATTCTTTTGGCATTTGGCTCGTGGTAGTGGTCTCACTCGCCATAGTGTTCATACCGACACCCTCTTGGAGGGTGAGCGAGTCAGTTATACTGACCTTTCTCTTTATTTATTTATTCTCTGGTATGTGTTAGTACATTTACCCTAGAAATAATAGATTAAAGGAAAAAAAAAGAAATTTTTTTCCGCCCCTTTTTTTGGCGACACTATCCAATCGCCCAGACTAGATTTTTCCTTACGTCAAAATCCCTTTTCATGGGCTCAGCTCGTGTCGCTGCGCGAAATCGTACCAGAGAAATAGCACAAGATTGTAAACAAAATAAAAAAGAGGTCTCAAATAAAAGGTAAACTAAAAATAAAAGAATATAATTGCTAATAAGGATACATATACACCAATGATACAAAATAGAAATATGCTTAAATTAAACTTAATTCTAATAATATTTCTTAACTTAAGGTAATTTACATATATACAGGGGTAATATGGCATATATGTACCAAAATAGTATCTGTGTAAAGATATGTATCAGAAATCCAGAGCAATTAACATAATAAGTTGAACAAAACAAACTCAAAACAATAATACATTAATAAAGGAATGTATATAACTTAATATACAAACCCGTAACCATTACAAATAAGATGTATCCCCTAGCATAAAAATAAGGGATGACATCCAAGAGATCAATATCCACAATCAATTGTGAGTGCCCCTAGCAAAAAAAAAATAAGGGACACCCACCACATCATCATAAAGCAACCAAGACACAAGGTAACCGTAGATGAACAAGGCAGGAATAGACGAACTGTTGGGTGAGGCAGGTAGAAAGGAGGACTGGATCTACTACTAAAGATTAGGTAGAGTCGGGGGAAACTATGTTACCCGCTGCTACTGCTGAAAATTTCAGAGCTTCCAAGGACTTTAAGTAATGACGTTTGAACACTGTCGGCGATTTCCATCCAGTATACTTTTTCAACTCATCGAAGTTCATATGTTGGAAATAGTTAATTGAGGTGGCTACTGCCCTGACATCATGTGCTTTTGGAAAAGAGTGAGGATTGGCTTGTTTAATGAAGTACAGGATTTGTTGCCTGATGCCTTTAATAGATAAAGTACCACCTTTTTCTCTCTTAAAGAGAGGACCCGATGAGGATGAGGAGGTCCTAGACAGAAAGGCTCGTAAGGTTGAAACTGGGCAAAGAGATACATCTTGTGGAAGGGGTAGTACCTTCCATGGTTCCCACCTCATCAAAGGATCTTCATTCTTAGCTATAAAACTCCGTTCCGGAGAAAGTAGCACTTCCCCTGTGGAAAGGAACTGAATGTGATCCGGATCTCTGGATAAAGCCGACAGTTCTGAAATTCTAGCTCCTGAGGCCAAGCTTAATAAAAATAGAGTTTTTCTTAAGAGCATTATAAACGAGCATGTGTCATTATCAGTTTCTGAAGCCAGCTTTAGAACATCGTTTAAGAACCATGATACTGACGTAGGCCTTACAGAAGGTCTAAGTCTAGCACACGCCTTGGGAATAGACGAGAAGTAGGAATCTGTCAAGTCTATGTTGAAACCAAATTGAAAAATCTTTTTCAAAGCTGACTTGTTGTCGTAATCGTGCTAGCTGCTAAGCCTTTTTCAAATAAGGATCTGAAAAAGGATATAGCTGAATTGATTGTCATGATCCTAATGTCTGATTCTCTCAGGAAGGTTGTTAACTTTTTGACAGCAGCATCATACTGTCTCAAAGTTGAATCTCTTTTATCGGATTCCAAGAAGAGAATATTTTGAGGGTCAATATTCGCATCCCTTTTCGCTGCAAACTTCATGAAATCCATAAAGTTAGGGTTTTGAGAATCCCTGAGGAAGCGAACACAGTCTTCGTTTGTACTGACTGGGAGAGCCTGGGACTGGGAATCCGAAGAGGGCGAAGACCCAGTTCCAGAATTAGAGGGTACCAATTGCTCTTCGGCCAGTCTGGGGCTACTAGAGCCACTTGACCCTTGAATGACCTGAGTTTGTTCAACACCTTCATGAGAAGATTCACTGGAGGAAAGACATAAATCTTCTCCCAGTTGTTCCAGTCTAGAGCCAGGGCGTCCGTGGCATAGGCCAGAGGGTCCAGGTTGGGGGCCACATAACATGGGAGTTTGTGGTTCGCTTGAGATGCGAAGAGATCCACTTGTAGGCCTGGAACTCTCTGAAGAATCCATTGGAACGAACTGTTTGTCCAGTGACCCATTCCGACTCTAGAGGTACTGATCGGGATAGAGCATCTGCTATGACGTTTCTCACTCCAGCTATGTGGGTGGAGGAGAGATGCCAACTGAACTTGTCCGCCAGGGAGAGATGGCTACCATGACATGATTTAGATGACGTGATTTGGAGCCGCCTCTGTTTATACAATGTATACCCCCCCCCACTGCGCTGTCCAAGACTAGCTTTATATGGGATACTTTGGCGGACGTAACCTTTTCAGAGTCAAGAACACTGCCATTGCTTCCAGTACGTTTATATGGAACTGACGGAACTGAGGTGACCAGGTTCCTTGAACTTTCTTGAACTGGGAATATCCTCCCCAACCGCTTAATGAAGCGTCTGTGTGGATGGTAATTCCTGGTGGAGGAAACTGAAGGGGCACTGATACCGATAAGTTCTTGACTTTCGCCCACGGCCGGAGTCGATTCCGTAGAATCAGAGGGACTGAGGATAATTTGTCCCTGGACCTGACATTTGCTCGTGAGCGCCAGATTCTGGTTAGGTCTTTCAGTTTGGCTTTCATCAGGATGTTTGTCACTGATGCAAACTGGAGTGAACCCAGGATCCTTTCCTGAGTTCTTCTTGACGCCAGTTTGTGACTCAGAAATTGCTTGACTGACTTCGCTATTTCTTTCCTCTTGGTTGATGGAATCGACAGAGTATGGGAGGATAGATTCCATTGAATGCCTAGCCACTGAAAGTTTGACTCTGGAGTGAGTCTTGACTTGGTCCTGTTTATCTTGAAGCCTAGATATTCCAGGAACTGAATCACTTTCAGTGTTGCTCTGTTGCATTCCTCGACTGTTGAAGCCCAGATCAACCAATCGTCGAGATACGCTACTACCATAACCCCTTGCGATCTTAGTTGTTGAACTACTACTTCCGCCAGCTTCGTGAACACCCTGGGTGCTACGTTGAGCCCGAAAGGAACTACCTTGAAGGAGAATGTCTGGTCTCCTATCTTGAAGCCCAGATACGGACGGAAGTGTCTTGCAATAGGGATATGATAGTAAGCGTCTGTAAGATCGATAGAGGTGGTGACGGCCCCACGGGGAAGTAAGGTCCGCACCTGCGAGATCGTGAGCATCTTGAACTTGTCGCAGCGAATGGCTAAGTTTAAGCGGGACAAGTCTAAGATTACCCTTCTTTTTTGTGAGCCTTTCTTTGGCACGCTGAACAAGCGACCTTGAAATTTTAACCTGTTGACTCTCGCTATAGCTCCTTTCTGAAGGAGATCCTCCGCATACTCCGTCAATTCCTTGGAAGGAAGTTGGCGGAAAGGTCTGGATGGGGGTGGGCTCGCTAACCAGCTCCAACCCAGGCCTTTGACACAATGCTCTGAGCCCACTTGCTGAAGTTCCACCGGTGGCGAAACGTGAAACAGCCTCCCTCCTACCTGAAAATCCTCATTGGTTTTGGTAGCCTCCTCGGCCTCCCACTGAAATGCTTGCCTCTATTAAAGGGACCTCCCGATCCTCTCCCACGAAAGGATCGCTTACCTCTGCCTCCCTTACCCGAGCGGTCATACTTCTGGGAAGCTTGACCCTCGAAGACCATGATTGTTTGTAGGCTGGAGAGAGAGCGTAAAGGTGGAGGGTTGAGGCTGAGGGGAGATAACATAAATCGGCTGTGATTGAGCCTTTGAGGTAGAGGGTTGGGCTGTTTGCACCAAGGGAACAGCCGGAACCTGCTGAGAAAAGCGTGGCTGTTTCTTCTGGTAGGGCTGGAAACGTCTGGGTTTCCTTTGAGCCTTACCCTTACCGGCTTGATCCTGTCGTCTCTTGGCCGTAAGACCCCAACGGTCTTTAAGGCTTTGGTTCAATCTCGTAGCCTTTGCCTGAACCTCCTTCACCTTCGCTTCTGGGAAGAGGTCTGCTCCCCAGATGCTTGACGTAAGCAACTTATTCGGCTCGTGCCGAATTGTTGCTTCTTGTAGGACATGCTTCCTACAATTCGTCCTAGCAGTGGCGAACTCAAACATATCCGACTGCACCGTTTGAGTCAAAGATTTGGTAAGAAGCTTAAAGAGTGGCTCTGATCCATAGGCAATGGTAGCCACCTCGGTCATAGCCATGGAATTAATAGACCTGGCTAACCGCGATTTGGAATCGAATTCCGCCTGAATAAGGCTATCTGGAAGCCTAGGTAGCTTCTCACCAAACTGCTCCATAGCACAGTCTGGTTTGAGTTTGCCAGCTGAGGAAAGGTGTTGGGCAAATCTTCCCATAATTCACCGGCTGAAGGAAGTAAAGGAGACGTAGGATCTGCTTCCTTCAGCTGAGGCATTGAATCCCCCTTCTGGGCTGCTGGAATGGTGGTTGTCGCGATCTTTGTCAAGAAAGGGAGCGGGGTACTCTCTTCCATCGTAAAGATCGTAAACGGACTCTTAAAAGGTTGGATTTTCGTGTTGGAACAATCCATGTCCTCTAGACACCTGAGCCATTCTCTCTGAGCCTGGTCTCGTGAATAGAGGACTGTCTCTTTTGGTACCTTATCGTCCCGAGTCATGGCTGAGGCGGTGAGCCTGGCGTAGCCGATGAACGGAGGCTGAAGGTCTTCCGGTAGAACTCGAAGTCTTCAATCCTCCGAGTCCACATTCCGGGATAGAGATAAGCCCGTCTTGGAAGGGGGCGTATGACGCTACTCTCCAAGGGTTGTTCATTGAGAACGGAGGTAGAGAGTCATACGGGGGTAATTGGGCTCCCCCTGTGCTGAAAGGTGGAGAAGAGGCTAGTGGAGCTTGGCTCAGTCCGGCTATAATGTTGTCCTGAGGAGGATCTTATCAGACAACCGGGAGATCATTTGTTCCATGCTGTTTTTCAGAGAACCAACCAGATCGCCCACTTGTTGCAACAGACCAGCGTTGGAGTCCAAAGCTGGAGCTGCTGCGGAGGTGGAAGGGTGGCTCTGAACCGGAACCAAGGGAAGCGGAACTGACGACTCCGCTGGAGTATGAGATCTCTCCCTGGGAGGAATTTACTCCTAGAGGACTTAGAGCCGGACCCAGAAGCTTTAGATCTCTCTTCTCCGGGATTCCTAGCCGGAGACTTGCGAGAAGAAGATGACGCCGACGCCGACTTTTTAGACGACGACGACGTCTTCGTCAAGGTTTTCACTGCTTGACCTTGACCTTTGGGTCTAACGGAAGCGTCAGGAGAAGTATATAGTTCATTACCCGTAAAGCCTTGGAAGGATGGAGAGGTTGCAGGGGTAGAAGATCCAGTAGCACCCAAGGGCATCCCTTGGGTGTCCAACGTACCTACCTCGACCAACAGGTCGTCTACACCTACCATAGGTTCAACATTAATATCAAGCGTCGCGACTTCCGAGGAGATGTCCTGGCCTTGGTCCGTCAACGAGGCAGCCAGCTGTTGCTGGATGAAAGCGATAGTCGGGGCCGCCTCTGCTGGGTCGACGTAGCCTGTAGCCTTGCCTCCGGGGAAGATTAGTACCGCCAACTTCTTCTCAAGAATGTAGGGCATACCCTTGGCGGCGTTCTTCCCAAACCGCCGACCCAGGCCCGCAGGGTTGCCAGTGTGGTATCCCTCACAGCCGGAGCCTGGAAGAGAGGGTATTGATTAGATTTTAAGATTAAACTTAAAACTAAAATCAATTTAAAAGCTTAACTTAAAATTATAGGGGCTACAAAACCCCATGAATTTTATCTTAAGTTAGGGATTAATGTAAAAACTTAAGCACTATAACAAATGAAGACCAGTTAACGGAGTTGGAATACTTACCCCGTCTAAGAGCTGGCTCACCAGATCATAACAAATGGTACACGTCTCGTGGTACCAGACCTGGATGTCCCCGTGCGGAGTCGCGCATGGAGCATGGACCGGCAAACTCATGTCCACATGGGTCTTGAAGTGTGGCGGCGCATCCCAGATGCTCACAGTTGGTGGTCTGTAAGTGAAAAGACACATGAGTATCTTAAAGACTATCACTTACAGGCTAAAGGACAGAAGAACTCCGTTGCATGCCGGAGCTCGGAAAAAATTTAGGCATAACCCCTCCCTTATCGCCTGAATAGGCTATAACCCCGGAGAGATCCGGTGAAACAGGTAAGGGAGGGGGGATGGTTTAAGGTAGCTTAAGATAAACTTACTAGTTTAACATAATAGATCTTAAACCTATAAAACTCGAACGTACCGGACTAAGTCCAGTGCGTGGCGGAGTGTCGTAACTCAGCGAGACGGAGTGGTTAGAAGGGACCAACTGTCTGCCCCGGTCCACCCTGCTGGGTGGACTAGCCCCTTTCCGCTGGATGCCAGGTCTCCGGTAGTAAAGGAGCCCTAGTAAGGTGGGAAAGAGCGAGACATACAGACTCGGGCTAGCAACGGAGCGACGGAGTAGCAACGGAGGGGGGGAAAGGCCAGTCCCCCCCCACCTTACCATCCGGACGGTACCGAGAAGCCGGAGAGGTCGAGTCCAGTCTGGATCTGTCCCGTCCCTCTACTCCTCCGCCTGGGGGAGAGAGGGAGGCGGGCTCGGGTATGCGGAGCGAGCATGGGTGGGCAGACCGACCCACCCACCCCGACTCTATGGAAGAGCGGGAGGGGGGGAAGGTGACTGGACAGGCGTCTGGCTGCCCTGTGATCACGTAGTGACCATGGGGCGGAAGTACAAAACAATGGACAACATAGCCTAGAACATAACCAGCTGATCAGAGAGATGCTATCGGGAAGCAACCGAACTGAAGAGCGGTAGCATATAGGCCCTATGGGCCACCACCTAGGCTAAGCAAAGCCAGACGCCTAACTAACCTAAACAAATATCATATAAATAATTCAAATGAATAATATGAAAGAAAGAAAACAAAATAGTAGGAGAAAAAATCCAGGAGTGTACGACTAACCCGAAGGAAAGTCTACCACTCAAAGCTAGCCGAGGCCGATACTAAGAGCCGTGGCTAGGGTCTGGATGGAAGGAGCCTACATAAGGTAAAAGACATGCATGCATGACAAAACCGTGTAGACCGTACCCTAAACAAAAGCGGATGATTAAAATAGAGCGTACTTAAGTAAGGGGATGTTCTGGGTATGGGCGACCAAGAACGAACCCACCACGAGGCAGAACATGCTGCCATGCTTCCGACCTAGAGTTCGTATTTATACCTAAAAAACGGCAAATACGGGCTCAGGGCCGGAAAAAAAAACCAAATAGCAATAAACACTGAGTACTTAACTTAGCTGCTGCGATGGCTGCACGCTCCATGATAAAGAAATCCAAAGAAAAGGGCACAAAAAACACAGAGTAAAAAAGGGCACGTGTGTATCGTGTGCGCTAACTGAAAAGGATGGCCACCAGAGGCGCAGCAGTCGGCAGCATGGGATGGAGTAGTAGTAGTTGCTGCCCGCACTCTGTGGGTCGGCTCTCCTCTTGTGGGGATTTTGTAGTGGGAGATTTCTATTAGCATTCGGTTCGTGGTAGTGGTCTCACTCGCCATAGTGTTCATACCGACACCCTCTTGGAGGGTGAGCGAGTCAGTTGTACTGACCTTTTTCTTTATTTATTTATTCTCTGGTATGTGTTAGTACATTTACCCTAGAAATAATAGATTAAAGGATATTTCGCGCAGCGACACGAGCTGAGCCCAGAAATGATATTGTTAGTATACAATAAAGTTTTGTACATACTTACCCGGCAGATATATACGATTAATGCCCACCCACCCAGCCTCCCCTCAGGAGACAGGTGGAAGAGAAAATTCTGGTTAGAAAACGGGAATGGTTCCTATTCCCGCCACCCAGCGGCGGGAGTGGGCTGGTCACCTGACCTACCTGTCGCGTGTGCCGCGAGTTTTGAATTCTGTCGGGACGTCAGAGACTATAGCTAAGTATATATCTGCCGGGTAAGTATGTACAAAACTTTATTGTATACTAACAATATCATTTTAGTGTTCAAATTAATGTTAATTACGAAAAATATCTCTTTAATTTTTTCAGGTATCGCCAACACCGTCCCAGGAATCTTTAGTTTCTCAACATTCAGGGCAGTCAGGGGAAGATTTAGGATCCTTAGACCCCAACGATGATGGCAGTGCCCCTTTTATGCCGAAACCTTTTTGTGTCTATACTGGACATACAGCTGACATGCTTGACATATCATGGTCTAAGGTAAAATACTTTTCTGTAGTTCCTGTGTTTATATTTTTTAAGCAGTGTTAATGTTTGATCTTGATAATTAGAATAGTTCAGTTCTATAGGGTTTTATTAGATAAGAAAAATGGCAAGTTTCTAACTTAAGTGTTGAAAAGCAACCAATATTGTGGCAACAAATTATTCATTTACCTTAATTTTTGAGGCAGTTATGCAGATTCAGGCTTGAGATTTGTGCCATATTACATTTCTTATGGTATTCAACCTAACCACATGATCTAAGTTTCCAAAAGTTTTGGTAGATTTATAATAAAAGTAATGCAACACTGCCAGGGAATTGGAGAATGAATCTGTATTTCAATGAAATTTATGACAGCGTGAAAATCATTTATCCAAAAGTTTAAGCCTTGTAGGGGGTTATTGCCGTCAGTGGACCTCGTGTGGTGCACTGTAGGCATTACTTAAGGTATTTTGCAGCATGCCTTCAGCTCCTAGCTGTAACCACTTGCGTTCCCTGTACTGTACCTCCTTTCGTATTCTCTTTCCTCGTCTTACTTTCCACCCTCTCCTAACACTTGATTCATACTGCAGCTGCGAGGTTTTTTCTTCCTGTTACACCTTTCAAACCTTTTACTGTCAATTTCCATTTCAGCATTGAATGACCTCATAGGTCCCAATGCTTGGCCTTTGGCCTAAATTCTCTATTCAACTCAACTCCAAAAGTTCAAGAACCAAAAAATCCAAAGTTCATATTGTAATTATTATCCATCTGTTTATTTTGTTTTGTTAAAAGTTTCTTAAATGTTCTACATTTCAATTTCTTGCAGAATTATTTCCTTCTGACATCCTCAATGGACAAAACAGTGAGACTTTGGCATATCAGCCGCAAGGAGTGTCTCTGTATTTTTCAACATATGGATTTTGTTACTGCAATTGCTTTTCATCCCAAGGTAGGTTTTTTTTTTTTTTTTCCTTTACAGGCTTCCATTCGTCATCATCACTATATCTGTGTGTGGTTGGACTAGAAATTACTTTTCTTCACTCTTGTCTGATGCACTAATTTTTTCACCACTGAAAATAAATTTGCAGCTCTCTAACCCAGATATTGTTTGTCTTTTTTTTCAATTAATGACATATTTATGATAGTGGAACTTGGTCATGAGTAAACCCCTAATTTCATCCAACAAGACAGGGTTTTAATGGCATTTGCCTTGGCCAGAACCTTTAAATACACCCATTTAAAGAAGAGTCAACCTTATCAATCCTTTCTCCATATGATGTTATTTTGTACTTTTGCATATACTCTGTTGTTACATCTGTTTCCTTATATTTATTTTGAGTCCCATATCTTTGGATGTATAGTGCATGCCATTTAAGGAAGCTTTGCAAATCTTGTGTTTATAGGCTAATGAAAATGGGATCCTCTGCATAATCTAAGTCTGTCAAGTTTCTCAGAACTTGACTCCAAGCCTTTTCTTCCATCATCATCCACATTTTATAAATAAAATCTGCCAGAAGGCAAACAACAAGGCTTTAAAAAATGTAGCACTTGATTATTTACTGCAGATTCATCTAAAGAGCCCCATCAACATAAATATTGCATATTTTTTCATGGATAAATTCAAATAGCTTTACGTATTAATGAGAATTCCATAATGATGCATGACCTTCCATTTTGTTTGTCTGTGGGATCTGTCAAATTCCTTCTCACAATCAACAAAGCTGTCAAAAGGGGATTTGTAATTTCCATACACTGCTGCACAATATGTCATAACACAGATATTTGAACTTTGTAACTCCTGCCTTTTCTAAAACTAGCTTGTCTATCTCGAAGCATTATATCAGTTTGTCTCTCCAGCCTGTAGAGATTAAGTACAGTGAATATTCTCATCACAGCTGGTGCTAGCGCAGTGCCTCTGTAGGTCCCACATTCAGTCAGTTCACTTTTCTTTACAGTAATACCCGGAATTTGAGTGAGATTAGGTTCCAGACCCCCTACAGGAGGGGAATTTTTGCTTAAGTTTAGCCCTGTCTCTAAAAATGCTAAGAAATGCTTACTTCTAGAGTTTGAAACTAAATATGACCTTAATCATGCTTCCTAAGTATTAAGCTAACTTTTGAATGAAATTTAAGTTACATTGTAATTTCATTTAAAAGTTAGCTTAATACATTACCTTTGAAAAAGAAATAAATGGTTGGTAAAAATATAGTGTGTGAAGATTACATATCTACTATTTCTCTTCTTCCCCTCTCCAACTGATCTATTTTTAGAAGTCTTCTGTGCCTCATTTTTAAGAAATGCTGTATTTTGTCTTTTCTCTTGGTTCTGAAATTCCTTTTCATGAACAAACAGTGCTTTGTATTTGGACTAATACAACTGTTAGCTATGTATCTATGTTTTAGAATGGCGCATTTACAGTTCTAGACAGTAAAGGTAAAATTAGATTGATTTACAATTATCTACCACTAACTATGAATGAGAGAGAGAGTAAGATGAGTTGTTCTTACTTAAGAGAGTAAAATTATTTTTGAATTATTACGGAGAGAGAGAGGTACGTAAAAATCATTGACCTCCAACACCCCTCCACCTGTCACATTACTTGACATATTTGACAGCTCTGGCTTTGAGCTTCGCTTAGGATTAAAAACAAAAGATGAGGGAAAGGATATTTTCATATGCATTTTCTAAGTACAGTATTATTATTATTATTATTATTTTTTTTTTTTTTTTGCTCTATCACAGTCCTCCAATTCGACTGGGTGGTATTTATAGTGTGGGGTTCCGGGTTGCATCCTGCCTCCTTAGGAGTCCATCACTCTTACTATGTGTGCCGTTTCTAGGATCACACTCTTCTGCATGAGTCCTGGAGCTACTTCAGTCTCTAGTTTTTCTAGATTCCTTTTCAGGGATCTTGGGATCATGCCTAGTGCTCCTATGATGATGGGTACGATTTCCACTGGCATATCCCATATCCTTCTTATTTCTATTTTCAGATCTTGATACTTATCCAATTTTTCCCTCTCTTTCTCTTCAACTCTGGTGTCCCATGGTATTGCGACATCAATGAGTGATACTTTCTTCTTGACCTTGTCAATCAACGTCACGTCTGGTCTGGTTTGCACGTATCACCCTATCCGTTCTGATACCATAGTCCCAGAGGATCTTTGCCTGATCGTTTCTATCACTCCTTCAGGTTGGTGCTCGTACCACTTATTACTGCAAGGTAGCTGATGTTTCTTGCACAGGCTCCAGTGGAGGGCTTTTGCTACTGAATCATGCCTCTTTTTGTACTGGTTCTGTGCAAGTGCCGGGCATTCACTTGCTATGTGGTTTATGGTTTCACTTTTCGTATTGCACTTCCTACATATGGGAGAGATGTTATTTCCGTCTATCGTACTTTGAACATATCTGGTTCTTAGGGCCTGATCTTGTGCCGCTGTTATCATTCCTTCAGTTTCCTTCTTGAGCTCTCCCCTCTGTAGCCATTGCCAATTGTCATCGCTGGCTAGTTCTTTAGTCTGTCTCATGTATTGTCCGTGCATTGGTTTGTTGTGCCACCAGTCCTCTGTTCTTTCTGTCTTTCTCCTGTCTCTGTATATTTCTGGGTCTTCGTCTGCTTTTATTAGTCCTTCTTCCCATGCACTCTTTAGCCACTCGTCTTCACTGGTTTTCAGATATTGCCCCAGTGCTCTGTTTTCGATGTTGACGCAGTCCTCTATACTTAGTAGTCCTCTCCCTCCTTCCTTTCGTGTTATGTATAGTCTGTCCGTATTTGCTCTTGGGTGTAGTGCTTTGTGTATTGTCATATGTTTCCTGGTTTTCTGATCTATGCTGCGGAGTTCTGCCTTCGTCCATTCCACTATTCCTGCGCTGTATCTGATTACTGGCACTGCCCATGTGTTTATGGCTTTTATCATATTTCCGGCGTTGAGTTTTGACTTGAGTATCGCCTTGAGTCTCTGCATATATTCTTTCCTGATCGTGTCCTTCATCTCTTGGTGTTTTATATCTCCTCCTTCCATTATTCCCAGGTATTTGTATCCTGTCTCATCTAGTGTTTGATGTTGCTCCCATCTGGTAGCTTTATCCCTTCAGTTCTCGTTACTTTGCCTTTTGTATGTTGACTAAGGCGCATTTTTCTATTCCAAACTCCATCCTGATGTCCCAGATACAATCCTTACAGTCTGGGATTAGGGAATCTATTTCCTTGAATGCTCTTACCATACAGCTTGATGTCGTCCATGAACATCAGATGGTTGATTCTGTTGCCTCTTTTCTTGAGTTGGTACCCGGCATCCATCATATTATTATTATTATTATTATTATTATTATTATTATTATTATTATTATTATTATTATTTGAAAATATTAATAAACATATACATGTATCATAAAAATTTTCACACCTCAGTAAGAGAGAGAGAGAAAATTGCCCTTACTTAAAGGAGTAAAATGGAAAGGGAAAGGTATTTTATTTCTTTAAAATACTATTAACTATAAATTTTGTAATTACAGTCATATTATTATTATTATTATTATTATTATTATTATTATTATTATTATTATTTTTTTTTTATGAATATAATGGCACAATTTACAGAATTTGTCTTATACAGAATTTTCTTAATTCTTCTAATGACCTTCTTCTCTGGCACACTAGTATTTCTGAGCAGCTGTCGGATGTTCATCATGCTTTTGGTCATCAACAGAATTTTGGACTGGTGTTATCAGAGACGGCGGGTCAGGGACAGGCTAAGAGTTGGCCACGGGTATTCAGGTGTGTCTTGTTGGTCAGGAACAGGCTGTAGTCGTCTGGTCAATCCGTATTTCTCATGTTTCTTTCAGGTTTCTTAAGGATGTCTACATGATTTGGTCACCTCATTTGGTCATCCTCGGGACTGGATCGATGTGTGCAGTGAACTACTTCGGTGGGATTTGCGCTATTTATTGCAATTAGGTGGCTTGAGGAGTCTGGTACTCTATTTGTCATTGGGTGCTGCTTGTGGTGTCGTTCGTGATGTCAGTGGGGGGACGGCTTCTGATTGGCTGTCCCCTCCGTGGGCAGAGCCTCATTCTCATCGGCGATGGTGGAAGTCTTCTCGAAGGGCGTGCTGCTAGGTTGTGCACAGGGTGAGAGCCTGTGCTTGTCACCCTCAGGATTTTGAGGGACATCGTCAGGATGAGAGCTAATGCTTCTATCACCCTCTGAATCCATTTGGTATGGTGGCTGTGGTACGGAGTTGTCTCCTGCACTCCTGACGGTGATGGGGAGGAGGAAGGTCTCCTGTGTGACATACATACTGGGCTTCTCCCTCTCAATGTTCTAGGTCAATAACTTCAAAGTTCCCGATGATGTCGCAGTAGCAAATCTTTTCATCGTGCATTTCTTGCATTGATGGGAACTTTGAAGTTATCAACCAAGCACCCAGTGTATGACGTCTAAAAATCCTAGAAGCATTGCACATTGGGAGGGAGAAGCGCAGTATGAATGTCACACAGGATACCTTCCTCCTCCTCACCACCGTCAGGAGAGCAGCAGACAACTCCCAACTACAATCATTACATCAAAGGGATTCCGAGGGTGATAGAAGGGTTAGCTCTCATCCTAAAGACGTCCCTCAAAATCCTGAGGGTGATCAAAGCACAGGCCTTCACCCTGAGGACAACCTAGCACCACGCCCTTCAAGAAGATCTACACCATCGCCAATGAGAATGAGGCTCCACCCATGGAGAGGACAGCCAATCCGAAGCAGTCCCCCCAATGACATCATGTGTGACACCATATGCAGTGCCCAATGAAAAGCCACCTAATTGCAATAAATAGCACGAATCCTACCAAAGTAGCTCATTGAACACAGCAATCCTGTCCCAAAGATTGTCAAACGAGGTGGCCAAAACATGTAGGCACCCTTAAGAATTCTGAAAGAAACATAAGAAATATAGGCTGACCTAACGACTACGGCCTGTTCCCGACCTACAAGACACACCTAAATATCCGTTGCGGACTCTTGGTCTGTCCCTGACCCGCTGTCTCTTGATAACATCAATCCAAAATTCCGTTGATGACCAAAAGCATGATGAACATCAGACAGCTGCATAGAAACACAAGTGTGCCAGAGAAGCAAGTCATTAGAATTATGAAAATTCTATGTAAGAACAATTCTTTAAAATCTGCCATTATATTCAATAAAACATGTTTGAAAGAAGGCCTGTTTCCAGCATATTATTATTATTTTTTTCTTCTTTTTTGCTCTATCACAGTCCTCCAATTCGACTGGGTGGTATTTATAGTGTGGGGCTCCGGGTTGCATCCTGCCTCCTTAGGAATCCATCACTTTTCTTACTGTGTGTGCCATTTCTAGGATCACACACTTCTGCATGAGTCCTGGAGCTCCTTCAGCCTCTAGTTTTTCTAGATTCCTTTTCAGGAATCTTGGGATGGTGCCTAGTGTTCCTATGATTATGGGTACAATTTCCACCGGCATATCCCATATCCTTCTAATTTCTATTTTCAGGTCTTGATACTTATCCAAATTTTCCCTCTCTTTCTCTTCAACTCTGGTATCCCATGGTATTGCAACATCAATGAGTGATACTTTCTCCTTGATTTTGTCAATCAACGTCACGTCTGGTCTATTTGCACGTATTACCCTATCTGTTCTGATACCATATTCCCAGAGGATCTTTGCCTGATCATTTTCTATCACTCCTTCAGGTTGGTGTTTGTACCACTTATTACTACAAGGTAGTTGATGTGTCTTGCAAAAGCTCCAGTGGAGGGCTTCTTCTTCTTCTTATTATTATTATTATTATTATTTATTTATTTATTTTTTTATTTTTTTTTTTTTTTGCTCTTTCACAGTCCTTGAATTCGACTGGGTGGTATTTATAGTGTGGGATTCCGGGTTGTATCCTGCCTCCTTAGGAGTCCATCACTCTTCTTACTATGTGTGCCGTTTCTAGGATCACACTCTTCTGCATGAGTCCTGGAGCTACTTCAGCGTCTAGTTTTTCTAGATTCCTTTTCAGGGATCTTGGGATCGTGCCTAGTGCTCCTATGATTATGGGTACGATTTCCACTGGCATATCCCATATCCTTCTTATTTCTATTTTCAGATCTTGATACTTATCCATTTTTTCTCTCTCTTTCTCTTCAACTCTGGTGTCATTTTTTCCCTCTCTTTCTCTTCAACTCTGGTGTCTCATGGTATTGCGACATCAATGAATGATACTTTCTTCTTGACTTTGTCAATCAACGTCACGTCTGGTCTGTTTGCCACGTATCACCCTATCCGTTCTGATTACCATAGTCCCCAGAGGTCTTTGCCTGATCGTTTTCTATCACTCCCTCAGGTTGGTGCTCGTACCACTTATTACTGCAAGGTAGCTGATGTTTCTTGCACAGGCTCCAGTGGAGGGCTTTTGCCACTGAATCATGCCTCTTTTTGTACTGGTTCTGTGCAAGTGCTGGGCATCCGCTTGCTATGTGGTTTGTTCATGAAACTTACCCAGCAGATATATATATAGCTGTATTTCTCCGAAGTCCGACAGAATTTCAAAACTCCCGGCACACGCAGTGGTCGGCCAGGTGGTTAGTACCCATTCCCGCCGCTGGGAGGCGGGTGTCAGTGTCAGGAACCATTCCCATTTTCTATTCAGATTTTTTCTGTCGCCGGTGTTGATAACAACTGTTTTCAACACCTCCGTCTAGGATTTTCGAAACTTCTCTGTTACTTGAGTATCCTGTTTGTTTTTGGTATCGAACGTGGATTGTGACTAGGCATACGCTGATAGTGGATTGGATTGGAATTTGGTTTGGTTTTTTCCTTTAACTAAGATGTCTGGGACTAGTTTATCTAGCACCAGAGTGTGTTGTATGGAAGGTTGTAAGGTGAGGCTACCGAAAGGTTTGGTAGACCCACACACAATATGTAATAATTGTAGAGAACATACGTGTGTTATAAATGACCGTTGTAAGGAGTGTGAATGTCTGTCTGATTCGGGTTGGAAGGCGTATGAATCCTATGTGCGGAAATTGGAGCGTGATAGGACACGGAGATCTTCCTCCAGGAGTGTATCAGTCAGTAGAAGTAAGGGTATAAGGTTTCTCCTACTATACATTCAGTAGTGGTACACCTAAATCTGTTGTGCCTTCGGGCCCTGAAAATATTGTGCCTTCGGCCCTGAAAAATCAGTGGAAGACAATGCTTCTACGATTCTGGAATCAATACGAAACCTAGAATCTAAAGTGCTCGCTTTGGAGGGTAAAAGCATTATTAGTGAACAAAAGTGCAGTGAAAGTGCCCCCACCATGTTGTGGAGGGGGCGTCAGATCAGCCCTATAATGCCTCTAGGCCTGGACCTCTGTCGAACTTCCAAGCCCAGGAAGACGGACATGTCGAAAGCCGCAGAGGGTTTACGGGGAACCCCCACCGATCTGGCGTCCCTTCGCAGAACCTGTAGACGATCCCCAGGCTGCCAAAGAGTGTGCGAGTGCGCATATCCTCCGCGAGTGCTTTTCGTCCTCGGAGGCGTCCTCCCCATAACAGGAGTTTGGAGCATGAGAAGACGCTCACGTCCTCTGAAAAAGAGCTATGACGTTAAATGTCGCACAGGCGGCTATCGTCAGTAGTCTCTCAGAGGAGGGCGCAGAGTCTCTTTGCGCTGCTTCTTCGTTACGGGCTTCGCCTCGAGACTTGGATTACTCTCCACCGCAAAAAAGATCGAAAACTCAAGGTGTCGCACAGGCGGCCAGAGTCTTCGATCGCAGGGAAGAAGAGGCTTCACGTCCTTTTTCTCCTGTTGGTTTGCGGTCTTCACCGGAGAGTTTTGCTGCATGGACTCCTCAAAGGAGAATTATGATGTCATCTGACGAGGACGCCTTGGAGCGCCCTAGTCGTTCTAAGAATAGAACTAGAACGGGTCCTGTGAGAAGGGATGGGGCTTCCCCTCGCCCTTGCCTTCTCATAGGATCAGTTTTTCTCCTGAAAAAAGAATCTTCTACTACAAAGAGTGTTATCAGGTCGATGCAACAACAACTTGCTTCGTTGCTGGCTGAGAGAGAATCAGAAATTCGTCCGAGAAGAAAAGATGATAAATTACCGATTAAAAGATCTAAGAGGTCTCCCGCACGGGTGGACCGATCGTCTCTTTCGCCTGTGAGTACTCATTCTAGATTTCGTACGTCTCACCTGCAGTTGGAGAAAGAGCATGAAAAACTTCCTACGAGGAATTTTGAGATCGAAAGGAAGAAATTTCGCCCAGACTCTCGAGGCTCGCTTTATCCAAGAACGGACGATCCTATGGTTGCGAAACGAGGCCGTCTACAGTCTGAGAAATCGACGCTCCTAGTTCGGCTTGGAAGGAGCGGAGTGTTTCACAGGGACGCCTATTTTTAGACAAGCGGTACGCTCGGACAGACGTCGAGCGTGACGCTCACCTGGACGGCAGGCGTGGCGCTCGGATGGACGCCGAGCGGGACGCTCGGGCTGAGCAAACGAGCGTGACGCTCCGGTACGCCAAGCGGGACGCTCGGCTGAGCACGAGCGTGACGCTCACCTGGACGCCAAGCGTGGCGCTCGGCTGGACGCCAAGCGTGACGCTCGGCTGGACGCCAAGCGTGACGCTTGGCTGGACGCCAAGCTTGACGCTCGGACGGATGCCAAGCGAGACGTTCAAACGGACGCTTTGTTGCATATCCATCAGGTATCACAGCAAGGTATTAGTATGGAACCTCAACTGCAATCGGCTTTTCGAAGAGACTCCCATCGAGAGAATGAGCAGAAATTGTACCCCCCGTACCGCTTTATCTGAATCTTTAGATATTAATATTCAGAATGCTCCTTGCACGTCAAAACAATGATCTTCATTAAAGCTCGGAGTGAAAGGACTTGTACCACCAGCTTCGGAGTCCCCTTGGTCACTCCTATAGATGAGGAAGGATTAAGTAAATATTTCAGAAGAAACGGAAGAGGATCAACCCGCTGTGTCAGATTCTTCCGATTATCAAGTTTTGGTTCGATTGCTTCGGATTCATTTGGAGAAGTTTTCAACCCGCCAGCACCTCGGTCGCCTCCTTCTCAGTTTTCGTTGTCAAAAACAAATAAGACTCCTGGATTTGTTTAAAATGACAAAGTCTCTTTTCAAACTAAGAGAGCTTTTAAGAAGGTGCAAGATTGGATGGAGTCTAGAAAAGCTCAAGGAAAGTTTTCCTTTGCCCAGCCTCCTTCAAGACTTGCTGGCAAGGGGGGGGGGGGGCTGGGATCTGGTATGATACAGGTGAGAATGTCGGGTTAAGGGCTCCCGCATCGACTCAAGGTTACTTTTTTCCAGTCTGGTTGACGCACCAAGAAGGTCTCTTCTTTCGTCAGCTAAAAATAACATGGACACCGGCGGAGATAGACCACCATCTGAAAGGTCTTTGTTTTTCGGACAATTGAAGTATTTAATTTCTTAGACTGGTGTTTGGGCTGCTTGACACTAAGTCTCGTAGTCAAGACTCAATTAGCTTGGGGGAGCTATCCAGTGTTCTCGCTTGTATGGATAAGGCCGTCAGAGATGGTTCAGAGGAATTGGCTTCACATTTTTGTGCAGGGCTCCTGAAAAAGAGAGCTATCTACTGTAAATTTACTACCAAAGCAGTGTCTCCAACACAGAAGGCAGATTTGCTTTTCGCCCCTCTTTCTGACCATCTCTTCCCCCAGGCTATGATTAAAGATGTAGCTGGAAGTCTACAGGAAAAAAGCTACTCAGGATCTCTTTGCACAATCTTCTCGACGTCCTGCGGTTCCTTCGACTTCAACACGAACCCAGTTTTCTAAGAAAAATAAAGCCTTTCGAGGTGGAGCATCCTCTAGACCTTCTCCTAGAGGAAGAGGACTCTCTAGAGGCAGAGCTCAGTCTAAGTCCAGAGGTAAAAAATGAGGAGGGAGTCCTTCAGTCGCCAGTAGGTGCCAGGCTTCATTTATTTGCAGAAGCTTGGAAGAAGATAGAGGCAGAACAGCTGGTCGCTCAACGTCATCGACGAGGATACAAAATACCTTTCCTGAAGCCTCCTCCATTGTGCACAACACCTATAGATCTATCACCCTCTTACCATGGAGAAAAACAACAGATCTTGTACGATCTGATAGAACAAATGCTCGAGAAGAAAGCAATAGAACAAGTCGAGGTTACATTACAGTCCCCGGGTTTTCTACAACAGGTTATTCCTGGTGCCGAAACAGTCGGGAGGCTGGTGGCCAGTTTTAGATGTGAGCAGTCTAAACCTTTTTATAGAGAGACAGACGTTCAAGATGGAGACACCTCAGTCAGTGCTTGTGGCCTTAAGACAAAAACGATGGGATGGTATCACTGGACCTGCAAGACGCATATTTCCACGTCCCGATACATCTCCGATCGAAGAAATACCTGCGTTTTGTCCATGAAGGGAAGAGTTTTCCAATTCAGAGCTCTTTGCTTCGGTCTGAGTACCGGCGGCACCAATGATTTTCACAATTCCTAATGAAGAATGTGGCGAGGTGGCTTCATCTTGCAAACATAAGGATCTAGATGACTGGCTCATTCGAGCATCGTCGAAGAAAGGTGTCTGAAGGACCTTCAATCAACCTTAACTCTAGCAAAGTCCCTGTACTTCTAGTGAATTTCAAAAAGTCGCAGCTGATCCCCACACAGTCCATCGTGTATCTGGGGATTCAGATGGATTCAGTGGCTTTTCGAGCTTTTCCCGTCCCAGGGCCGGGACGTCAACAGCAAGGATTAGAAAAAATATCAGTCTTCTTAAGGAAAGAATCATGCTCGGTGAGGGAATGGATGAGTCAGCTGGGCACCATTTCCTCGCTGGAGAAGTTTGTTTCCTTGGGGAGACTACATCTCAGACCTCTCCAGTTTTTCCTGAAGGAGAATTGGGAGGACAAAAGGGATTTTGACGTAGGAAAAATCTATTTCTGGGTGATTGGCTCGTGTCGCCCTATGAAATATCCTTAAGATCAGTATTTCTAGGTAAAATAATAAAACTAAAATTACCAGAGAAAAACAAAATTAAGAAAATGTCAGTAAAAACTGACTCGCTCACTCTATAAAAGAGTGTCGGTATGTGAATATAGGCGAGTGGGATCACTACCACGAGTCATTCACCATTTAGACCTTCCAGCATAAAATCCCCACCAGAGAGAGTTATACTAAAGGGTGATGCGACCGCTACTACTACTACTACCGACGGCCACGGACAGCAGCGCCCCTAGCGGTCATCCTTAATCTATGAACATCTTGTCCCTGCAGGGTGGGTAAAAGAAAAACAGGGTGGGTGGGTTTTTCATAGGGCGACAACGAGCCAATCACCCAGAAATAGATTTTTCCTACGTCAAAAATCCCTTTTTTCTGGGCTCAGCTCGTGTCGGCCTATGAAATAGTACCAGAGAAACAGACAAGATGGGAATAAGGACAAATGAAACCCAATAGTCAAAAAAGAGATATATAATATAAGTGAATCAGGGACATTACAGTATACAAACAAATAGTACTTAAAGCTAACTTATCCTAAACAATGGTATGATAAAGAAAGCAATCAATATGAAGTACTTAAAATTAACTTATACTAGCATAGTAACACAT
>NC_087200.1:95162432-95195536 GCF_015104395.2 Macrobrachium nipponense | reverse complement strand
TTTATACCTCTGATCACTTAATATAGTGAAGAGAATCCAGATAATCTTTTTACAATGACTGAATTCATTGTAAAAACCAAAGTCAAGAGTCAGAATAATTTTGTGTATTAGACTTTATTTACATGATCATTTGGTTTATATATTAGAATATAATCAGAACTATTTCTTTAAATTTGCAGCCATGATGGAAAGTTCATAGTTGCTGGAAGTGAGAATCAATGTATATACATTTGGAAAACTCATCACGATTACTCAAAATTCTCATCAGCCAGAAGAGACAGAAACTACTATTGGGAAGGAGTTAAAGGTAAGGCAGCTTTGATTTCATAGCTCAAGAATGCATTAATTTTTGTGTTAATACAGTATGACTGAAATTTAAAGATGATTATATTTAGATTTTATTCAAGTTCTTTGTTTTATTATTTCAGTAACTATGTAATGGCCTTATTGTGATTTAAAGAAGCAATAGCATAGTAGCAGATCTTTCAAAATATCAGGCCCAATGCACATTTTTCTCCATTATTTCATTTTCAGTTTTTATGTTTTAGAACTACCTGATAAACGAGACTCATTTCTTCTAGTCTTTGGATTGTTGACATCCACTTATTGTAGACCAGAGCATTGTATTTTGTACTTTAGGATGAACAGAACTATATGACATTTGTGATTACAGATCCATTCATCATAAATAACCTTATTTCATGTCCAACTCAGATATTCAGAAGTAGAAACCTTACTGTGTATGTGCCATCATACTCCATCATTCTGCAAAGCAAAGCTTTCTCATTCCACGATTTATTTTTGTTTAGTGAGTCAACTTATTACCGTCAGCTGATGACCAATGTCATCTCAAAGATACTGAGTGTTCCCCTTTTCTTTTTCAGTGCTGTTGCAAAAGGTTTCAGTGAGTTTCTGTACTTGCCATAATATTTGTAATAAACATCAGTAGTTTTTAAGTTCTGGTAATTGTTTTCAGTATGTAATGCCATTTTGGTAATATTTTTACCAAGTATTATGGAGTGTATGAGGTACTTTCTACTGAGTGTCATGGGCTGTGAAAGGTAAAGTTTTAACTTCTACCTACTTGATTTCACGTGTTATGCTGAGAAGAAGAGTTGTTCTAAAACCAGGGTGGTTAGTTAACTCGGTAAAAGTTTTTGCCATTTCCCTTGTATTGGTGGATGCCTTGCATTCGCTCCCCTTCTAACAATACTGTTTTAGATTTACCGAGTTAACCATGTCTCAGCATACGTACTTGTAGTAATTCTATGTCGTCCTTGGATAAAGACCTTCATAGGGAGTGCCTTTAGTGCAGAGCCAACAGTTCTCCCAATTTGATACATGTAGTGTGTAAGGATAGAGCCTTGAGTCAGTGGTATTTGTATACCCAGCAGCGTGCCTTTAAGCACGTTACTCCATCTGCTACTTTCAGCATCCCATCAAACTCCTCATCACTATGCAACCACAGCCGTCAAGTTTGAGTGTCTTCTGAGAAGGCTTTCTCCTCCATGTGTCATGAGTGGTCTGAATGTATGACATAGGCCTTATCCAGTCATTTCTTTTACACTACTAGCCTAAAGAAATTTCTTCCCCATCATTGTCTCCCTTTCTTAATTTCCTCCCAGTTACCCCTAGGAGGACCTGACAGTTTCATTACTAGCCACCCATGAAGTTTCCTGCCTTCACTACTGTTCAACTTTTCCTCCTGTTTCTGTTCTTGTGGTACCATCAATTTCATTAGGTGATTTGTGGCTAAGCTCTAGATGAGGTTTGATCTTTGCTTCTCCCGTGATTGACTTTTATGTATGAGTTGATTGCAGCTTCACAATATCATCCACATGGAGTCATGCTTCCAGAGCCTTGATGACTGTCTTTGAAGCTTCTGTTTTCATGGATTTGACCCTTTCTGCTGCTGCTTCTACATATTGGAGCTCTTTCACATATTTGTCTGGTCCAGGGCACTATCCTGTTGCTGCTTTACGTTTACTCCTTCCAAGAAGTACTTGACTGCTCTGGCTCCTTGACAGCTCCCATGTGTATTCAACCCTTATTTCTTAGATGTGTGATCCTGCATACTACTTGACTGCTTCTATGTTCTTAGCTTAATCTTACTTGCTTGCTCCTGTGAGTCTGCCCATGTATCTAGCTGCTGCAACCATTGCCATGATTTCACGAGTCTTGTACACTTTGATGTTCTTGATGGTTGGCCTTCTTGGCTGCTGCTGTCTAGGCCCCAACATTCTCATCTGCTGCCTTGTCTGTATGAAACCCGGCTTATCTTCTGTAGGGATTCCCTTGAACTTTCTGGTGCTGCTCCTTCAGCCTCCACTAGTAATAATGGGTAAGCTGCTTGCTGCAAGATTCTTTTGCTTAGTGGACCTCCCCCTTCTGCATCAATGATAGCCCCCTTACCCCATGCCCCATAGTTGTCAGAAACTTTGTAACAAAAAATTTTTTTTCTTCTCCCGATCTCCCGATGATCAATCTGTCCGTTAAGGGTTAATGATAATTTCCAGTAACCTCCTCCCTTCCCCATACCCTTCAAAGGAAGGATATTACAGCTGATTAGAGAAGCACTTCCCAGCAGGCTGATGGAGTCAGCAGTCATAAGCAAAAGGATTCTTCTTTTCAGCTCTTAGATGGTGGGTCTGGGTCCATTTCAAACACAATAATGCTATCTATGATTAATGGGTTTGTATATAATTGGCTTATTTCAAAACCTCTTTTTTGACTGCAAAAGTTTTTCAAGTTATCAAGCAATATTGCTATTTATTAAAAGAAACAAAAAAACATTCAGTAATCCTAGTAAAAAGGGCTTTCTTCAGACCATTCTTCCCTGCTGAAAAACAGCATGAATATTTTTATAAGATAGATAACCTGCATCTTATAGCCATTCTGAGGAAATTTCACAAGTTTATTATGATTGCGGACTAAGTTAGGAATCCATTTGATAATGTAGTGATCTGTTGAAATGAAATTGCTCAAGTAATTCACTAGTAAGTAAAACTTAAAGGGATTTTATTCCCAGTTTTGTGAAGGAAACATTCATAGATTATGAAGATGAAAAATGGCTTACTGTAGATTCCTAGTACAGTAACAGAGAAAGAGATGACTAATATGAGTTGGGTAATGCAGTTTGACATTATAACTTGTGCATGAGAAGCCAGATGCTAACAATGAAAATGGTAAGTGACCTTAATAATAAATGATCTAAAAAGGACCTGAAGAATGTTAACAGAAGGGGTATAGTTACATAGTTACATTGGATAGGAGACGTACCAAGTCTCTTAATTGGATTGGAGAAAAGTACAGTACAACATACAGTAGCGATGTAAGTGAAAATTAGTGCAGTGAAGTTCTTGGAAGGGAAGGTAATGGAATAAGTAGATAAAATAAGAATTAATTGGAATGGTTTAAAGATACAGAGTATAATGGCTGAGTAAGAATGAATCATAGGGAATAAATGAAAAGTATATGGCACAAAGCAAGGTATTTTTGTAGCAGGAAGCTTCAAGGATTCTTTAGAATCATCTGCAGTGTGCTGTGCGAGGCATATTGTAAGCAGTAACCTCTCTTATTAATTTCAGTTAGAGTATCTTACTAAGTGTTACAGACAATTTTTTGCCCTGATCATCTTTCCTGTATCTGTTTCAGCACACAGTGCTGTTGTGACATGCGCTGTGTTTGCTCCACATCCAGAGCTCGTGTTTAGTTTTATTGAACAACAACAAGAACTTCTCAATAAGACTACCGAGCAGCAGGAACAACAAAATGAACCAAATCCTTCAAGTCAAAATAAGGATAGTGGCACAACAAATAAAGGGTAAGCATCAATCAAGGCATTATAAAAAATCTTTTCATTACATTTCTTAAATCTTATTGTAGAGTGATTCAAGCAAAAGGCCATTAACCTTTCAATTCCCCCAAAAACTGTATTTTAAGGTGTAACTTGTAGGCCATTAATGTAGAATTGGACCTCTGTTATAATGTAGAACTGGACCTGTGTTATTTGTGCTAAAATCTTTGGTGTAAGTAGTCTTGTTTGTTGGTATATGTGACCCATTCCTTTCCTAAATTTGAAAGTTTTTTTTTTTAATTGCATGTACTGTACTGTATTATTTTATTTACTTTTAATTCTGTTTGTCAGTAGTGTGCAAATTCATAGCCGTTCGGTCTGTCATGAATATCAAAGAAAATGTTGCCAATCAGATAGATCTTAGTTGATGAAAATAGGATCCGTCTATGTCCTCCCTTAGTGACCTTTGGATTTGTATAGTACATATGTTTATATTTTCTTGGTATTAAAATTTTATGTAGTCTTCATGTTTCATGTATGGGACAAATTTATTAAAGGTGATCTTCCTTCAGTCTCACCAGTTAGTCCATCCTATTAGGTATAATCTCACTCTACTGGTATAGGTTTTACCTACCCTTAGTTATTGGTCTGTTACTTTTAATGGGGATCCAACATTTGGTCTAGCCCATTAGACTTCTAATGAGGACATAAATGAGTAGAGTTTTATACAGTGATAATGTGTAACTTGTAATGGATTTGTGCTTGTTTTCAGGTACGTGCTAGTTTCGGCTGACTTCAGCGGATGCATCAAAGTGTTTTTAAAGAAAGAAAAGCCCAAACATTCTTCATTACCTGCCTCTGCCTTAGTGTAATGATTTTAGTAACGTTTTATACTAATTGCATTCCAAAAATTATTTTTCATGAAATAAAGTCTTTTTATCTAAGCATTTACCAAGAAAGACCTAGACATTATGGTGAGATTTGTGTGCATAATGTTAAATTATTTAAGGGTGAAGAATTCAATGACATTGCATGAAAGTGTGACATAATATAATGCAGTAAGTGATATCTGATGTAATGATATATTTTAGTCAAAAATGGCCAGCTCTTCACACTGAATTCTGTTGTAATACTTAAGCTGTCTTTAGCATATCATTTTATTGTCATAAACCTTGTTATTTTTGCAAGTTGAGTTATTATCCTTTTCTAGAGAAGTCAAGTAAATGAAAAAAAGCTCATGATATACAGGAACAGTAAGATAGAAAACTGGTGGTATGTTAAAAAGGCTTTCTCAGTTATAAGTGGTTCGGACTGCTGAATGAAACTAAAGCTCTAACTGTACTTTGTGTAACTTTTGACTCCTCTTAATATTTATAACAATGACAAAATCAGTGCAACGTGTGTAATTTTTTTGTCCTGCCTTTACTAGAATATTGTTCTCTGGTGTGGGTGCCTGCTTCTCCCAGAGATTTATTACAGATGGTCTCTTGTTTGTCAGTTTTTCATAAGGTGTATTTAACAGAGACCATCGCTACGGCAACTGATCGCTGATGCTCTTTTCCAGGCCAAAGCAACCGTATTTGTTGAACAGCAGCACCAGTATGGAGTAAATGTACCATCCTGTTAAATTTCTCAGATCCAAAGGTCTCTTGTGCCTCTCACTATTGGACTGTGAAAGTGCCCCCCCCCTCTCCCCCAGGATGTGCAATTTGAACTTCAAAGGTTAAAACAAAGATTCACTGCATTAATGCCTTAAAACAATTCATTTTGTATTTTATATATATTTTGATCTATCTATTTATTGATTTATCTTTTTTCTTTTCTGATAAATGATCACTACTTTGTATTCTTCCCTGTTATCCTTGTTAACTTTTTCAAATGAACTCCATATTCTTTTGAAGCTTGAATTTCAAGTCAATGGCCCCTGCAAGCTTATTCCATATGTGTAGGGAATTATCTTCTGAGTAATGATGATCATATCATAAACATTATTATGATCTCATCATTTATTGATATGACATGTTTACACCAGCTTTCCATGTTATGGGTTTAGATGTCTAATTCATTATCTCCAGTCTTCTTGCTTGTGCACATATGTCTGAATTACCATTTGATGCAATCCAAGTCCTTGCCTCGACCCATTCTTCATGGTTTTCAGAATGTACTTACGGTGTTTGACATCCTGTGAGTTCATTATTCACTAGTGTTCCCTCTCTTTATTTGCTATCCATAGTCGGAAATATAGCACTATAAGTAAGGAAAAAGATCTATGAAACATGCAGAACTCCATCATTGACTATGTAATGATAAGGGAATACGATGAAGGAGTCCAAGTAATAGAAATAGATCAAACAAAAGAAATAACGCCATACAGGATATCCTCTGAACTAGTGCACTCTGACCAAGAGTGGAAAATATATAGTAGATATAAGAAAGCTAAAAGATTGCAAAGACAGACAAGCCTTGGTAGACATAGCTAGAAGAAATTATCAAATAAAACAGAAATACACCAAATGGCAAACAGAACTGGACAAAATATTAAGAAAGTTTAAGACAAAAACCAAAGTGCAAAAGGAAAGCAAATCAAGAATATTAAGAGAACTAATGAGGGCTAGAGGGAGGATAAAAAAGGAAGGGATAAAGTTTAGTAGTACAGAAAAGAAGAGGGTATGGCAGGTACAGGAGAGATTAATAGGTGAATACATTATTAGAGAAAAAATGAAGGAAGAGGGCATCAGGATTAAGGAGACAGCAGCCGAAATAAAATCCAAAGGGGGAGTAAGTCAATGGAGCAGCAGCCTTTTGGGACTTCAAGGAAAAACTCGACGGCACAAAACCTAACAATGTGGTGGGAGTAAGAAGCAAGGAAGGGAAAGTAATAGAAAATGTAGAAGGAATTAAAAGAGAATATGAACAATATTATAAAGATCTATTCGTATTAGAACAACCTAAAGATGAAATTGGCCTACTAGCTGATGAAATTACCCTCCAGTACCAGAAATGGATCTCCATAAGTGGGACAGGAAAAACTGGAAAAATCCAAAAGCCAAGTATTCACAAAGTGGAAAAGGCGGTATAGAACCTGAAGAATAAATACACCCCAGACAGTCAATGTATAAATAATATAATTATAAAAAGTACGGCCACAGAAATCACTGAAAGTATGGCACTCTTAATTGGAGACATTGAAGAGGAGTTAAACACTCCTGACGAATGGGAGAAAATTAAAATATCGCTGCATAAAAAAAGGAAGCAAAGTAGAATTAGAAAACGAGAGGGATATTCATTACTAGTAACATAAGCAAGGTATTTGAAAAAGTGAGGATGGAAAGAACGAAGGATGAGATGAAACCAGAAGATTAACCGGTTCCAGTGTGGTGGCATAGAAGGAAGATCCACAGTTGATCACTTGCTAACCCAGAATGCAGTGATTGACTGCAACTCAGTGTTGGGAACCCCAACGTACATATGGTTTTGGGATCTGAAGGACTGCATCAAAGAGATAGGGAAAATGATAGGTTGGAAAGATGCATGGTATGGTTGATAAGAAAAATGAATGAAAACGGCAAAGCAGTCATAAGATGCCCTGCGGGAGGCCCTGGCAGAAAATGAGAGGCAAGGTACAATTTACGGCCCAGAGGTATGCAGCATGGTGACAGACAGAGTGAATGATCTAACCAGGAAGAACATAACACTTATAAGAAATATAGCAATAGAGTCCCTAATATTTGTTGATGACATAATGTTCCCCACCAGCAGGAAAGAAGGAATAGAAATGGCAATTGGAAACTGCTGCACCCCAGAGCAGCTAAAGAAATTTACTTTTAATACTAAGCCAAGTAAGTCAGCAGTGCTAGTAATAGACCAAAAAGCAAAGAAAACTGATCTCTAAATAAGAATAGAACTTAAAAATGGCCCAATTAGTAGCATTAAAGAATATAAGTACTTTGGAGAATGGTAAACAATGAATGGATCAAAGGAAGCAAGTATTAACACAAGAAATCAAAAGATCGAGTACCTACTAAGAGAAATCTGAAGATATGGGGACGTTAAGATAGTCGGAAATATACAACTATAAGTAAGGAAAAGGATCTATGAAATAGTAGTGGCACCAACCTTATTTTCCAACATAAAGACATGGAGTAACTTAACAGAAAACGAGTTAAATGCACTAGAGAAAATGCAATACAGAATCCAACAAGAAATATATAAACAACCTAAGGGTACACCGTAATGGGGAATAATAGCGGAGTCTTGCATATGGCCAGTAGCCTACAAAATTGAATATAAGAAAATAATACTTTTCCACAATATCTTAAATTCGGAGGAGAAAAGATTAAGCAAAGATATAGTAGAAGATAGGCAATGTTGGACAAAAAGCGTGATGAACATAAGTATCAAACATAATACAGTAGTACCTCTTATTTCGAACTTAATCGGTTCCAGAAGGCTGTTCGAAGTACGATTTGTTCGAAATATGAAACAAATATCCCCATAAGAAATAAAGGGAATCTGGATAATTCGTTCCAGCCAACCCAAAAAGTCCCCCTTTTCACATTTTTTCTATTATTAATGTGTTCAAATCTTCAATCAAGAGTGTAAAGTAATGAAACAGTACGTTATATGAATTAAAATTTTCTAAATTTTAGTTGAGCCCTGTACGATTTAACAGCTGTTTGGTAAAAATGGTGCCGGCGGGCTGGGGAATGGAGGGAGGAGAGACGGGAACCCTCTTGAGCAAACCGAATTGATTGCAGTATGCAAAGGTTGATAACAAAATACAGTTTATTCATATTAGGTACAAAGATAAAAAATTTTGGGGATAATATTAACAGGAATTGATAGTGTGTTGGGGTGTCCCGATTGGTGTCCATGAGAGAGAAGGAGAAGACGTAATCAATGTGTTTACACTTTGATTCTTAAGTGCGCGAAATAGATTAATTATGCCACAATACATCAACTTACTGTTGGCAAACGGCAGACTTTTACAACAAACATGAGGATTTTACAAACAACTAAGTAATAAGTCAAGAATGCAAGAAAAGGAAAGAGAAATAAAATTAAACTTCACAAGGAAGCGTTTAAACAAACAAACAATCGAAGGCATGCAGAAGCTGAAAAGCGGCGACAGTTTGTTATCTCAGAGCTGAGCTACTTTTACAGTCGTAAAAAGCAATTATCACTAGATTGGTATTTTACCGTAAAAAAAAGTGATTTGGGCAGATCGAGTGTAAGTGAAAGAAATGGGGGAATAATCATCCCAGATCAGCTAATAAATCAATGGTAATCAAGCAATCTCTCTCTCTCTCTCTCTCTCTCTCTCTCTCTCTCTCTCTCTCTCTCTCTCTCTCTCTCTCTCTCTCTCTCTCTCAACGCACCGAACACTGACTCGAGCAAAGCTTTTTTTTTTTACCGTGTGTTGCATTTGTTTTCATGTTTTATCATTGTTAAATTTATTGTAAATATTTTTTATGTAAATTAGTAATGCTTTTACGTCATATTATAGTAAAGATTTTACTGTCTCTTCTCTCCTCAACAATACCACGACGCACGATAACTTAAAATCATTCATTCATTATTCCTAAAAATTATAAACGTTACCTCCCTCTACATCAAGTTAGCTGTGTATCACCGCAATGACGAATGATTTTGTTAATCATTTGTGCTAAGTTTCATTGTGAAAAGCTTTGTTCTTTTTCATTTTCTTTACTATTTTGTTCAATATTGTAACTCAAGGTCCAAAGAGTATAGGTGGTCTTGTCAGCGCTGACCCAAAATAAGCTTCTGCCAGGTAGAGCGTGTGACGTCACGAGGAAGGTTCTTTATTAATCCAATGGACAACAGCAAATACTATACGTGTTTGCGGATGCTCAACATCTAGTTAAGCTTTTTAGAAATAATTCTTTTGACCATGGATTCATATTGCCGGATGGTACAGTTGCCTCAAAGTGTTCCTTCACCCCATCCCCTTCTGTTTCATGATAATGGTCTGGTAACACAGCAATGAAGCCTGTTTGTCTTGTAACGACGGATGTGAATGGTCGAGCTATTGGATGTCTGTTCATATTTTCTAATCACTATTGTAGACAATATGTTAATGATATACGAATAATAGTTCACATTACCAGTGAACCGAGTCGTTGTTAAACAAATAGAAAAATAGTATAGTAACAGAACAATAAAAATAGCAATGGTAAATATCATATTCAGTCCTCATTAACCATAATCGTCAACCTTTGTTCCATTCAGGTGTGGCTGTGCAGGCGCTTGTTGGGATCCTACTTTTGTTCATGGTAGATCATTATTAGGTGTCAATTTTCAGAACGTTATATAATGGAAATACGCTTTGGATTTGCACAATCCATCTATTTGTAATGTAATGAAGTTATAAACCGCAAATACCAAGACCTATATATATCATTTCATAAAGGCAACTATGATAGGCATTGACAGGTTACGATATGAAAGGCTTTTATGGGGAAAATTATAGACCACCAGATGTATAAAGGAACTAATGTATCCAGTGAGTTGTCACTCATACTTGTTTTTTATTCGAGCCACTTCTCACCAGAGTAGCCTAGATGGAAATTTCTCTGGCCAGTATTTAACTCGAGTCATCCGGGTAACAACACACCTTAACCACCCTGATGGTCCTTATATACTAACCCAAGAGTGGATAAAAAGGAATAGTTTGCAGTCGATACGAGTTTTCATTTCAGTCGTCTCGTGGGATTCGTGACTGGATTTCTTGTCGCTTCAGTCTCGAATTTGTCGACTATTTATAATCCCTTGGATTTGTCAGTTCAATGGATTCAAGATACATTTTGCCATTTTTGCGTCCTTGTCCATTAATTTTATTTTTATTTTTAATAAAATTATAATTGAAACAATTTGATTAGTTTTTTTTGTTTGTGAAAATGAGCACCAAACTAATCTTGAAGGGAACACGCAGTTCATTTGGCTACATCCACTATAATTGTTATTCGTTCTTTTTCAGTTAACAATCACTGTTTCCTGATTCCAGTAATTGCAGCTTTGTATTATCCTGATCCTTCCCTGATTAGAGCATCAGTGTCGATTTTTGCTTTCCTTATCGTTAGGATCATATTAAATGAGAGTCCATTCAACCAACGGCTCCCCCACCCCCATTACTGATTCTCCAGCCGCCACCCCAACCCCTCCACCCCCACCCCCGGTCCCTTACCGATCCTCCAATGCAACCTCCCAGGTCACTCCTCACGAGATGTGGTGTGGAAAAATCAGTAATCCTAAAATTTCAAAGGTCACGTGACCATTCTTTCCCCTCTTTTACAAAGCTCTCGAACTGCAGTCTAATAAGTTCTGTTTGCCTTTGCTTAATGGTCAACCTTTCATATTCTAATATCTTGTTTCTTGTTCATGATTTTTTTGGGAGGGGTTTATGGTTTGGTCATAGCACCTAACTCATTCATTCTCCTCATGATTAGAAAGCAGCAGTACTTAGGTCTAACAGAATTTAGTGTTGCCCTTGATGTGGTAGCCAAAAGGTTTCTACAAATGATTAACCTATTTAATTTTCTGATAAATTTGATTTAACTGGAATTTCACCAAGCTTAATTTTCCTTTCGAAGCAATGAAATCCATTACAAACTATTATATGTTTATAAGGGATGTAGATGACTACTTAATGGAGGCAGCATTGAAGTCTCTTGTGACCTGGAAACTTCAATGCTGCCTCCACTAAGTAGTTATCTGTGACCTGGAGACTTCAATGCGGTCTCCACTAAGTAGTTATCTGTGACCTGGAGACTTCAATGGTGCCTCCACTAAGTAGTTAACTGTGACCTGGAGACTTCAATGGTGCCTCCGAGTAAGTGTTTTTTATCTGTGACCTGAAGACTTCATGCTGCCATCCACTAAGTATTATCTGTGTTCCTGGAGACTCCAATAGCTGCCTCCACAAGTAGTTATCTGTGACCTGGAGATTCTTCAATGCTGCCTCCAGTAAGTAGTTATCTGGTGTTCCTGGAGACTCCCCAATGCTGCCTCCACTAAGTAGTTTAATCTGTGACCTGGAGACTCCATGGTGCCTCCAGTAAGTAGTTAATCTGGTGGGACCTGGAGAACTTCAATGGTGCCAATCCAGTAAGGTGTTAACTGTTGACCTGAGACTTCAATGTGCTCCTAATATTAATTCCTTTGGTTGTCCGTGAGACTCCATGCCTGCCCTCCACAAAAATGTAGTTACTGTAGGACGGAAGAACTCCAATTGGCCTGCCTCCAATAAGTAAGTTAACTTGTGAACCATGGAGACTTCAATGGTGGCCGATCCCCCAAGTAAGTTAGTTATCTTTGTTCCTGGAGACCTCCAAGATGCTGCCTCCACTAAGTAGTTAACTGTGACCTGGAGACATTCATGGTTGCCTCCAGTAAGTAGATTATCTGTGACCTGGGTAGCACATTCAATGCTGCCTTCCAGTAAGTTAGTTATCTGGTTGACCTGGATACTTTCAATGCTGCCTCCAGTAAGTTAGTTAACTGTGACCTTGGGGATACTCCCAACTGCTGCCCTCCAGTAAGTTAGGTTTAACTGTGACCTGGAGACTCCAATGCTGCCTCCAGTAAGGTAGTTTAATCTGTGACCCTGGTAGGACTTCAATGCTGCCTCCAGTAAGGTAGTTAACTGTTACCTGGAGACTCCAATGCTGCCTCCAGCTAATTAGTTACTGTGAAACCTGGAACTTCATGGTGGCCTCCAGTAGTGGTTATCCGTGGTTCCTAGAGCTTCCAATGGCTTGCTCCAAACTAATTATTAACTGTTGACCTGGAGACTTCAATGGGCCTCCATAGTTAGTTTCTGTGTTCCTGGAGACCTCCAATGGCTGCGCTCCACTAAGTAGTTTTACCTTGTGACCTGGAAGACTTCATGGCTGCCTCCAGTAAGTAGTTATCTGTGACCTGGAAGACTTCATTGGCTGCCTCCCAGTAAGTAGTTATCTGGTTGTTCCTGGATACCTCCAAATGCTGGCCTTCCACTAAGTATTAACTGTGACCTGGAGACTCATGCTGCCTCCACCTAATAGTTAACTGTGACCTTGGAGACTCAATGGTGCCTCCAGTAAGTAGTTTTTATCTGTGTTCCTGGAGACTCCAATGCTTGCCTCCACTAAGTAGTTAACTGTGACCTGGAGACTCCAATGCTGCCTCCACTACTGTAGTTTTCACTGTGACCTGGAGACTTCAATGCTGGCCTTCATAAGTAGTTGACTGTGACCTGGAGACTTAAATGCTGGCATCCAGAAAGTAGTTATCCTGTGACCTGAACTTCATGCTGCCTCCATAAGTTATTTCTGGTGTTCCTGGAAAAAAAAAGAAACTTCCAACCCCCCCCCCAATGCTGCCTCCACTAAGTAGTTAAACTGTGACCTGGAGACATTCAATGGCTAGCCTCCAGTAACGTGGTTTTCTGTGACCTGGAGACTTCAATGGTGCCTTCCAGTAAGTCAGTTATCTGTGTTCCTGAAGACTCCAATGCTGCCTCCACTAAGTAGTTAATCTTTGACCTGGAGACCGTCACATGGCGTCTCCACTAAAGTATTTTATCTGTGACCTGGAAAGACCTTAATGGGCCTGCCCCCAGTAAGTAGTTATCTCTGTCCCTGGAGACTTCAATGCTGCTCCACCATTCGTTAGCTGTGACCTGGAGACGTCAAAATGCTGCCTCTAGTAAGTAGTTTTCTGTGTTCCTGGAGACTTAATGCTGCCACCAGTAAGTGATTATCGTTGAACCAGGAGACTTCATGCTGCCTCCACTAAGTAGTTATCTGTGTTCCTGGGACTCCAATGCTCTCCGTAAGTATTAGCTGTAACCTGGAGACTTCAATGCTGCCTCCGTAAGTAGTTACTCTGTCCCGTGAGACTTCAATGCCTGGCTCCACCAAGTATTATCTGTGACCTGGAGACTTCATGCTGCTCTAGTAAGTAATTATCTGTGTTCCGGAGACCTTAATGCTGCCACCAGTAAGTAGTTATCGGTGACCAGGAGACTTCAATGCTGCCTCCACTAAGTAGTTATCTGTGTTCCTGGAGACTCCAATGCTGCCTCCAGTAAGTAGTTATCTGTAACCTGGAGACTTCAATGCTGCCTCCACTAAGTAGTTATCTGTGTTCCTGGAGACTCCAATGCTGCCTCCACTAAGTAGTTATCTGTGACCTGGAGACTTCAATGCTGCCTCCACTAAGTAGTTATCTGTGACCTGGAGACTTCAATGCTGCCTCCACTAAGTAGTTATCTGTGTTCCTGGAGATTTCAATGCTGTCTCCACTAAGTAGTTATCTGTGACCTGGAGACTTCAATGCTGCCTCCAGTAAGTAGTTATCTTTGTTCCTGGAGACTCCAATGCTGCCTCCAGTAAGTAGTTATCTGTGACCTGGAGACTTCAATGCTGCCTCCACTAAGTAGTTATCTGTGACCTGAGACTTCAATGCTGCCGGGGGGGGGGGTCCCAACTAAGTAGTTATCTGTGTTCCTGGAGATTTCAATGCTGTCTCCACTAAGTAGTTATCTGTGACCTGGAGACTTCAATGCTGCCTCCAGTAAGTAGTTATCTTTGTTCCTGGAGACTTCATTGCTGTCTCCACTAAGTAGTTATCCGTGACCTGGAGACTTCAATGCTGCCTCCACTAAGTAGTTATCTCTGTTCCTGGAGACTCCAATGCTGCCTCCAGTAAGTAGTTATTTATATCCCTGGAGACTCCAATGCTGCCTCCACTAAGTAGTTATCTGTGACCTGGAGACTTCAATGCTGCCTCCACTAAGTAGTTATCTCTGTTCCTGGAGACTCCAATGCTGCCTCCAGTAAGCAGTTATTTATATCCCTGGAGACTCCAATGCTGCCTCCACTAAGTAGTTATCCGTGACCTGGAGACTTCAATGCTGCCTCCACTAAGTAGTTATCTCTGTTCCTGGAGACTCCAATGCTGCCTCCAGTAAGTAGTTATTTATATCCCTGGAGACTCCAATGATGTCTTCACTAAGTAGTTATCGGTGACCTGGAACCTCCAATACTGCCTCTAGTAAGTAGTTATCTGTGACCTGGAGACTTCAATGCTGCATCCAATAAGTGGTTATCTATATCCCTGGAGACTCCAATGCTGCCTCCAGTAAGTAGCTATCTACATCCCCGGAGACTTCAATGCTGTCTCCACTAAGTAGTTATCTGTGTCCTGGAGACTCCAATGCTGCCTCCAGTAAGTAGTTATCCATATTCCTGCAGACTCCAATTCTGCCTCCAGTAAGAAGTTGTCTATATACCTGGAAACTTCAATGCTGCATCCAGTAAGTAGTTATCTGTGTTCCTGGAGACTTCAATGCTGCCTTTTTTAAGTAGTTATCTGTGTTCCTGGAGACTTCAATGCTGCCTCCACTAAGTAGTTATCTGTGTTCCTGGAGACTTCAATGCTGCCTTTTTTAAGTAGTTATCTGTGTTCCAGGAGACTTCAATGCTGCCTCCACTAAGTAGTTATCTGTGTTCCTGGAGACTTCAATGCTGTCTCCACTAAGTAGTTATCTGTGACCTGGAGACTTCAATGCTGCCTCTAGTAAGTAGTTATCTCTGTTCCTTGTGACTTCAATGCTGTCTCTAGTAAGTAGTTATCTGTGTTCCTGGAGACTTCAATGCTGCCTCCACTGAGTAGTTATCTGTGACCTGGAGACTTCAATGCTGCCTCCAGTAAGTAGTTATCTATGTTCCTGGGGACTCCAATGTTACCTCCACTAAGTAGTTATCTGTGTTCCTGGAGACTTCAATGCTGCCTCTAGTAAGTAGTTATCTCTGTTCCTGGATACTTCAATGCTGCCTCCAGTAAGTAGTTATCTGTGACCTGGAGACTTCAATGCTGCCTCCAGTAAGTAGTTATCTATGTTCCTGGGGACTCCAATGTTACCTCCACTAAGTAGTTATCTGTGTTCCTGGAGACTTCAATGCTGCCTCTTAGTAAGTAGTTATATCTGTTCCTCGAGACTTCAATGCTGCCTCCAGTAAGTAGTGATCTACATTGATGGACACTTCAATGCTGCCTCCAGTAAGTAGTTATCTCTGTTCCTGGAGACTTCAACGCTGGCTCCAGTAAGTAGTTATCCATATCCCTAGAGACTTCAATGCTGCCTTCAGTAAGTAGTGATCTATATTCCTGGAGACTTCAATGCTGCCTCCAGTAAGTAGTGATCTACATTGATGGAGGCTTCAATGCGGCCTCCAGTAAGTAGCTATCCGTATTTCTGTAGACTTCAATGGTGCCTCCAGTAAGTAGTTATCTACATTCGTGTAGACTTTAATTTTTCTCTCTAGTAAGGTGTTATTCATATTCCTTGAGAATAGGCCACAATTAAAGCCTGAAAGTACTTAAGTTTTAGTAAAATACTATATTAATACTCACAAGTAAACAATTTATACTCTGTAATCTTGTGGGTTTCTTTTTTCAATGTAAGGAATTTTACAAGAATGGAAATTTGAAAAAAAAAGAAAAAAAAGGACATATAGCTTCAATCAGTCTGTATTTCTTGAGTCCTATTAACAAAGGCTAATATGAAATTATGGTTGTGAAAAAACTGAACATGACAATTGTGTATTACTACATAGTTTTTAGATAGGTGCTATAAATTCTTTTATGAAACCAGCCGATTTTCATAAAGAAAACTCATAATTATATAATTACAAAAAGCTTGGGTGTTTTACTTTTTAGCAATGATTATGACCAAGGACCAGCTCAAATGAGGGGAGAAATTTAGCCATTCAAGTTAAATGTAAAGAAATAAAATCAAAACCTGACCAATACTGAAAGCAAAAGAAAAGCAATTCAATCCAGCTCTTATTTTCTATGTATCTACCCATTTAAGGTGCATCTGGTTGCAAGGTCAAATTGCTAACTTATATTCAGTATTAAAGTGAAATACCTTACAAAGCACTTTTAATTTACATTACACAGGATAATTCCATTGTAATTCCATTATCAAGTGGTCTTTAACAACCGATGAATTCTGGAACTACCACCATAGTTATCATGAACTCATATGAACCTCACTATTATGCGAATGATCATCATGGAGTTTACTTTCATAAAAATGAAAATACAATTGATGATTTCTTCTTGATGTTTTGTTAGGTCACATGTGGAGGGAAATTTTGAATATTGAACGAGATATCACTAATATCGCTGTGTCGCCGTCCCAACAAGAGAACAGTAATTTGTTGTGGTGGGTATGTAAATTGAAACACTAAATAATGATCTCCAGGAACAAAAGTATGATCCCGGCAAACGCCTGCAGTAGCCACACCTGAATGGAACAAAGGTTGACGATTATGGTTAGTAAGGACTGAATATGATTTTCACCATTGCTATTTTTATTATTCTGTTATTATACGATTTTTCTATATATTTAACAACTTAATTCACTAGTAATGTAAACTATTATTCTTATATCATTAATATCATTAACACATTGCCTACTGTAGTAATTAGAAAATATGAGCCTTGGCATCCAATAGCTCGACCATTCACAACCATCGTTACAAGACAAACAGGCTTCATTGCTGTGTTACCAGACCATTTTCATGAAACATAAGGGGATGGGGGTAAAGGAAGGCCACTTTCAAGGCAACTGTATGTAGTATATACGCTCATAATGGTCCAGTTAGAGAGTTAATAAAGAGGAATGAAGTGATCTTGGGACAGCTTATATATACTTTCTGAAAAACATATCAATGTTACTATAGATATGCAACGAATGAAAGTTAAACTTGCCGCGCAGCTGCTGTCCAAAAGTAGCTACTTATAAATCTTTTGATCACTTCGACAACCAAGGATATTTGAAGAGAAGGGCTGGAAAATTACAAGCCATTTCATTCGGCTTGTTGATAGATAGTTTGATTTGTTTTATTCTCGACTGCCAACCGATAGAAAATCATAAAGAAATGCTTGCGTGACTAAACCTGTAAATGCAAGACAAAATCTTTCAAGACATGAATAGAACCGCCAGAGAAAATGAAAGTGAAGAAAAGTACAATACTCTATCTTTGTCTAACTTGCTGAAAATGGCAAAATAAAAACTTGGCATGACGTATACTCTAAATTACAGACTAAATCAGGTTGGGTTGGGGCACCTTTTTGGTTGCAAAAGTCAAATGGGAGCGTACGATCAGCACCCATCTCCAGTTGCATTTAAACATCGTCTCAGAGGCCACCTTTTAGGAAAAGACAGCTCACTTGTAAGCTCAAAGAGCAGCGTTTAAAGCTGCAACAGTGAACATGTAACATCCGCCTCATTTTCCCACGTCCCTGACAAGCAAGACGCATCATTCGAAGACGAAGGAAATTCCCTTCAGAAAGAACCCAGTATATCAGCAATTTTATTTTGCTTACCAGTATTTAATAGGGATGATCAAAGTGATGACTTCAAAGACCAGGAAGTTGAAGAACAAACATAGGAAGATGCCATATGTTGGCGGGTTCATTGCTCGCAAGTTTCCACAACTGGAACATTTAGGAGCAAAAATAAACAAAGGAAGATGACACAAAGATTGGTGCCATAAGCTTTAGTGAAGGGAAACTAATGAAACCTGGTGTTTCTTGATCGTTTGAGATTTATGGATAGGATGTTCGATTCTCACCATGGGAGGAAAATGTTTTAACAGCCTTAAAAGGAGCGATAATTAAATTAGCGGATATAATTAGCAGTTACATCCAAATAACTTCAGAAGTCAAAATATTTTGTTCCATGCCATACAGTTTTTAGAATTCGAAATTTGAATACACACATTAGTAGTTCCAGAAAAGCGGTGCATATATTGAAAAAGTTAGCGACATAGCTATATTTGTGCAAAATGTGATTTTATGGAGATCTGTTAAATGTGTAATTTAGACATATATTTATATTATTGTTTTAGAATGTTCTTTAGAACTCGCTCATGATTATTTAAAATATTAAGATATATTTTTCATTCTGACGATTATTTTCCTCCTAATAACGGATAAAAAGAAGAAAGCAAGGTAGGCTTCTATAATTTCAATGATATTTAGCAAAAATGTTCTAATGATCTCTTATGATTATTCTTCTTAACATAGTAGTATTTAGAAAAATAAAAAAAGAAAGTAAAGGCAGGATTGCTATAGGTTAAGGGGCCTGACTGCAGTTATTGTGACGTCACGCACCTAGCGTTTAATCCTGTGCCCCAGTTGAAGCTGCGCATCACAAGACCTTATATTCTCTAGACCTTTGCATCAACTAGACCCACTCGGCACACTGAGCACTGCTCAATTAAGACTTTTTTTTTTTTTTCCTTTTTCTGTATTGCATTTGATTGTTTTCATGTTTTAATCATTACGTTCAATTTATTGTGAAATAAAATTTTATTTTTTATGTGAATTGGTACCGCTTTTATGTACATATTATAGTAAAGATTTTACTGCCTCTTCTTCTCTCCTCAACAATACCACGATGTACGATAACTTAAAATTATTTTCATTATTCCTAAAAAATATAAACGCTACCTCCCTCTACCTCAAGTTAGCTGTGTATCACCGCAATGACGAATGATTTTGTTAATCATTTGTGCTAAATTTTACTGTGAAAAGCTTTGTTCTTTCTTTTACTATTTTGTTAATATTGTTCAGCTAGACCGTCTCACTCGGCGTTAAATTTATTGAGAAATTAACTTTTTATTTTAATTGATATTGCTTTTAATACATACAGTAATATTTTAACTCTCTCTTCCCCTCTCCTCAACATATCGACGCTCCCTCGTTCAGTCTCAAGTCAGCTGGGCGTGACGTCACCGCGGTTACGTACGATTTTATACATTTTTTATGCTAAATGTTATATTGAAAGCTAAATTTTATATTAAATGCTTTATACTTTAATGTATTTTGTCGAATATTATCATCATTAAACTATATATTAAATATGAAAAAATAAATTAATACAGTTTAACTTGTAAGAAGACCCAGTAGGCCGTCGAAAACAAGTATAAACTAGATAATCAATCTGTTCGAAGTACGAGCATTTGTTCGGCAAACGATACAAAATTTTCTCAAAAATTTTGTTCGAAAAACGGAAAGTTCGACATATGAAACGTTCGACAAACGAGGTACCACTGTATAGAAATTAATGGAGTAAGAGAATATGCCAAAAAAGCAATGAAAAAGAAAATAAAGATAAGAATTAATCAAGATATCCAAGAGACGGAATATGTTGAACTTAAAAGCTAACTTCCCGGGTAAATTTAAGGACGAGGTCTGAAATATGCACAGTGGATGAGGACACCACAGAACATTTATTCATGTGCAAATCATTACAAAAAAAATGATCAGGACATAAATTTAGGGACACAGATCTCCCCTCCCAGAAAGCAGAGAGAATATATAAGGATAGCCCTCAAAATTAAGAATGTTCTTAACTTGGAAAGCAATGGATGTCAAAGCTTTGTGACATGGCTCTGCCTCAGATAGAAAGATAAAGAAATGAAAGAAGGTTGGGTTAAAAGCAAAGTAAAAGTAGATAACTAATTTAGATACATCTGTAATTTTCAGGGTTACTATTGTTGCAAAAAAAGGATAAACATGAATTAGAATAAACATTTTGAAGTAACAAAGTAAAATTAAACTAAATATGTAATAGTAAAGTAAGCAAGGAAATAAAGCTTTGCACCTCATAAACAGTGTATTGTACCCGCAACTGTGTTTGTGGAGTTAGCGCTTATAGGACCCAGGAACAAACACACAGGAGGAATAAAACAAGCAAGGGAACCGTTTCAAACACAAGGGAGTTGAACAGGAAATGGAAATTACCTGTGGAATTAGGCAAGGGTGCACAGGTTCTACATCACTTTTCAAATAGATGATGTATTCAGTAAATAGGAAAATGGAGGAGGAAGGGACAGGATTCGAAAACTAATTAGTAAAGATGGGGACACATTAATTCGCTGACAAAATATAGGTAGAAGATGCAAAGATAAATATAATGATTTTAATAGATATAGGAAATAAATGTGGGCTAGTGTTCATGATCGGTACAATTTTGGGTCAAATCTAGGCCAGTGCACAACCTTCGGCCCCCCAGTTAAAGGAAGTGAGCCAACTTTTCATTTCTTGTCATGTAAGAGTAGGCTAGTGTTCATGATTGGTAAAATTTTAGGTCAAATCTATGCCAGCAGACAACCTTTGGCCCCCCCAACTAAAGGAAGTGAGCCAACTTTTCATTTCTTGTCCTGTAAGAGTAAACTAGTTGTCAGGATCAGTATAATTTTGGGTCAAATCTAGGCCAGCGCACAACCTTCAGACCCCCAACCAAAGTAAGTGAGCCAACTTTCCATTTCTTGTCTTATAAGAGTAGACTAGTTGTCAGAATCTGTACAATTTTGGGTCAAATCTAGGCCAACGCACAACCAAAAGAAGTGAGTCAACTTTCCATTTCTTGTCTTGTAAGAGTAGGCTAGTTGTCAAAATCTGCACAACCTTCGGGCCCTCAACCAAGGAAGAGAACCAACTTTCCATTTTTGTCCTATAAGAGTAGGCTAGTTGTCAAAATCTGTACAATTTTGGGGCATATCTAGGCCAGCGCACAACCTTCAGGCCCCCAACCAAAGGAAGTGAGCTAACTTTCCATTTCTTGTCCTATAAGAGTAGGCTAGTTGTCAGGATCAGTACAATTTTGTGTCAAATCTAGGCCAGCACACAACTTTCAGGCCCCCAACCAAAGGAAGTGAGCCAACTTTCCATATCTTGTCCTGTAAAGTTAGCTAGTTGTCAGGATCAGTACAATTTTGGGTCAAATCTAAGCCAGCACACAACCTTTGGTACCCACAACCAAAGGAAGTGAGCCAACTTTTCATTTCTTGTCCTATAAGAGTTGGCTAGAGTTCATGATTTGTACAATTTTGGGTCAAATCTAGGCCAGAGCACAACCTTCGCCCCCCAACCAAAGGAAGTGAGCCAACTTTCCATTTCTTGTCTTGTAGGACTATACTACTTGTCAGTATTGGTTCAATTTTGGGTCAAATCCAGGCCAGCGCACAACCTTCGGCCCCCCCTACCAAAGGAAGTGAGCCAATTTTCCATTTCTTCTCTTGTAAGACTAGGGTAGTGGTCAGGATTGGTTCAATTTTGGGTCAAATCTAGGCTAGCGCACAACCTTTAGCCCACGAACCAAAGGAAGTGAGCCAACTTTAGATGTCTTATCTTGTAAGACTAGGCTACTTGTCAGGATCGGTACAATTTTGGGTAAAATCTAGGCTAGCGCACAACCTTCAGCCCCCCAACCAAAGACTAGGCTAGTTGTCAGGTTTGGTACAATTTTGGGTCCAATGTAGGCCAGTGCACAACCTTCGGCCCCCCAAACAAAGGAAGTGAGCCAACTTTCCATTTCTTGTCTTGTAAGACTAGGCTAGTTGTCACGATCGGTTCAATTTTCGGTCCAATCTACGCCAGCACACTACCTTCGGCCCCCAACCAAAGGAAGTGAGCCAACTTTAGATTTCTTGTCTTGTAAGACTAAGCTAGTTGTCAGAATTGTTACAATTTTTGGTCAACTCTAGGCCAGCGCATAACCTTCGGCCCCCTAACCAAAGGAAGTGAGCCAAGTTTCCATTTCTTTTCTTGTAAGACTAGACTAGTTGTGAAGATTGATAAAATTTTGGGTCCAATGAAGGCCAGCGCACAACCTTCGGCCCCCCCCAACCAAAGAAAGTGAGCCAACTTTCCATTTCTTGTCTTGTAAGACTAGGCTACTTATCAGGATCGGTTCAATTTTGTGTTAAATCTAGGTTAGCGCACAACCTTTGGCCCACCAACCAAAGGAAGTGAGCCAACTTTCCATTTCTTGTCTTGTAAGACTAGGCTAGTTGTCAGGATAGGTACAATTTTTTTACCAATGTAGGCCAGCGCGCAACCTTTCGCCCCCAACCAAAGGAAGTGAGCCAACTTTCAATGTCTTGTCTTGTAAGACTAAGCTACTCAGGATAAGTTCAATTTTGGTCAAATCTAGGCTAGCGCACAACCTTCGGCCCCCCCAACCAAAGGCAGTGAGATTTTGGGTCCAATGCAGGCCAGCACACAACCTTAAACCCCCCCAACCATAGGAAATGAGCCAACTTTCCATTTCTTGTCTTCTAAGACTAGGCTAGTTGTCAGGATCAGTTCAATTTTGGGTCAAATCTAGGCCAACGCACAACCTTCGGCCCCCCCAACCAAAGGAAGTGAGCCAACTTTCCATTTCATGTTTTGTAAAACTAGGCTAGTTGTCAGGATCAGTACAATTTTAGGTCAAATCTACGCCAGCGCACAACCTTCGGCCCCCCCAACCAAAGGAAGTGAGCCAATTTTCCAATTTTTGTCTTGTAAGACTAGGCTACTTGTCAGGATCAGTTCACTTTTGGGTCAAATATAGGCCAGCGCACAACCTTCAGGCTCCCAACCAAAGGAAGTGAGCCAACTTTCCATTTCTTGTCTTGTAAGACTTGGCTACATGTCAGGATCAGTTCAATTTCGGGTCAAATCTAGGCTAGGGCACAATCTTCGACCCCCCAACCAAAGAAAGAGAGCCAACTTTCTATTTCATGTCTTGTAAGACTAGGATAATTGTCAGGATTGTTACAATTTTAGGTCAAATCTAGACCAGTGCACAACCTTCAGGCCCCCAACCAAAGTAAGTGAGCCAACTTTCCATTTCTTGTCCTGTAAGAGTAAGCTAATTGTCAGGGTCGTTAAAATATTTGGGTCCAATGTAGGCCAGTGCACAACCTTCGGCCTCCCAACCACAGGAAGTGAGCCAACTTTCCATTTCTTGTCTTGTAAGACTAGGCTAGGTGTCAGGATTGCTACAATTTTGGGTCCAATGTAGGCCAGAGCATAACCTTCGGCCCCCAATTTAGGCCAGGACACAACCTTTCGCCCCCCCAACCAAAGGAAAGGAGCCAACTTTCCATTTCTTGTCTTGTAAGAAAGACTAGGCTAGTTGTCAGGATAAGTATAATTTTGAGTCAAATCTAGGCCAGCGCACAACCTTCGGCCATCCAACCAAAGGAAGTGAGCCAACTTTCCATTTCTTGTCTTGTAAGACTAGGCTAGTTGTCAGGTTCGGTTCAATTTTGTTTCAAATCTAGGCCAGCGCACAACCTTCGGCCCCCCAACCAAAGGAAGTGAGCTAACTTTAGGTTTCTTGTCCAGTAAGACTAGGCTAGTTGTCAGGTTAGGTACAATTTTGAGTCTTTTCTAGGCCAGCGCACAACCTTCGGCCCCCCCCCCAACCAAAGGAAGTGAACCAACTTTCCATTTCTTGTCTTGTAAAACTAGGCTAGTTGTCAGGATCATTACAATTTTGGGTCAAATCTAGGCCATTGCACAACCTTCGGCCCCCCAACCAAATGAAGTGAATCAACTTTCCATTTTTGTCTTTTAAGACTAGGCTAGTTGTCAGGATCGGTACAATTTTGGGTCAAATCTAGGCCATCACACAACCTTCGGGCCCCCCAACCAAATGAAGTGAACCAACTTTCCATTTTTGTCTTTTAAGACTAGGCTAGTTGTCAGGATCGGTACAATTTTGGGTCTGTTCTAGGCCAGCGCACAACCTTCGCCCCCCAAGCAAAGCAAGTGAGCCAACTTTCCATTGATTGTCTTCTATGAGTAGGCTAATCGTCAGGATCGGTACAATTTTGGGTCTGTTCTAGGCCAGCGCACAACCTTCGCCCCCACAAGCAAAGGAAGTGAGCCAACTTTCCATTGATTGTCTTCTATGAGTAGGCTGGTTGTCAGGATCTGTACAATTTTGAGTCTGTTCTAGGCCAGCGCACAACCTTCGCCCCACCCAAGCAAAGGAAGTGAGCCAACTTTACATTGATTGTCTTCTATGAGTAGGCTAATCATCGGATCGGTACAATTTTGGGTCTGTTCTAGGAGGCCAGCGCACAACCTTCGCCCCCCCAAGCAAATGAAGTGAGCCAACTTTCCAATGATTGTCTTCTATGAGTAGGCCAATCGTCAGGATCGATACAATTTTGGGTCTGTTCTAGGAGGCCAGCGCACAACCTTCGCCCCCTCAAGCAAAAGAAGTGAGCCAACTTTCCATTGATTGTCTTCTATGAGTACGCTAATCGTCAGGATCGGTACAATTTTGGGTATGATCTAGGCCAGCGACAACCTTCGCCCCCCCAAGCAAAGGAAGTGAGCCAACTTTCATTGATTGTCTTCTATGAGTAGACTAATCGTCAAGATCGATACGATTTTGGGTCTGTTCTAGGCCAGCGCACAACCTTCGCTCCCCCAAGCAAAGGAAGTGAGCCAACTTTCCATTGATTATCTTCTATGAGTATGCTAATCGTCAGGATCGGTACAATTTTGGGTATGACCTAGGCCAGCGACAACCTTCGCCCCCCCAAGCAAAGGAAGTGAGCCAACTTTCATTGATTGTCTTATATGAGTAGACTAATCGTCAGGATCGATACGATTTTGGGTCTGTTCTAGGCCAGCGCACAACCTTCGCTCCCCCAAGCAAAGGAAGTGAGACAACTTCCCATTGATTGTCTTCTATGAGTAGGCTAATCGTCAGGATCGGTACAATTTTGGGTCTGTTCTAGGCCAGTGCACAACCTTCGCTCCCCCAAGCAAAGGAAGTGAGCCAACTTTCCATTGATTGTCTTCTATGCGTAGGCTAATCATCAGGATCGGTACAATTTTGGGTCTGTTTTAGGCCAGCGCACAACCTTCGCTCCCCCAAGCAAAGGAAGTGAGCAAACTTTCCATTGATTGTCTTCTATGAGTAGGCTAATCGTCAGGATTGGTACAATTTTGGGTCTGTTCTAGGCCAGCGCACAACCTTGGCTCCCCAAAGCAAAGGAAGTAATCCAACTTTCTATTGATTGTCTTCTATGAGTAGGCTAATCGTCAGGATGGGTACAATTTTGGGTATGTTCTAGGCTAGCGCACAACCTTCGTCCCCCCAAGCAAAGGAAGTGAGCCAACTTTCCATTGATTGTCTTCTATGAGTAGGCTAATCGTCAGGTTTGGTAAAATTTTGGGTCTGTTCTAGGCCATCGCACAACCTTCGCCCCCCCAAGCAAAGGAAGTGAGCAAACATTCCATTGATTGTCTTCTATGAGTAGGCTAATTACAGGATCGTTACAGTTTTTGGTTTGCTCTAGGCCAGCGCACAACCTTCGGCCCCCCAAGCAAAGGAAGTGAGCCAACTTTCCATTGATTCTCTTCTATGAGTAGGCTAATCATCAGGATCGGTACAATTTTGTGTCTGCTCTAGGCCAGGGCACAACCTTCGCTCCCCCAAGCAAAGGAAATGAGCCAACTGTCCATTGATTGTCTTTTATGAGTAGGTTAATCGTCAGGATTGGTACAATTTTGGGTCTGTTCTAGGCCAGCGTACAACCTTCGCCCCCCCAAGCAAAGAAAGTGAGCCAACTTTCCATTGATTGTCTTCTATGTGTAGGCTAATCATCAGAATCAGTACAATTTTGCGTCTGCTCTAGGCCAGCGCACAACCTTTGCTACCACAAGCAAAGGAAGTGAGCCAACTTTCCATTGATTGTCTTCTATGAGTAGGCTAATCGTCAGGATCATTACAATTTTGGGTATGATCTATGCCAGCGACAACCTTCGCCCCCCCAAGCAAAGGAAGTGAGGCAACTTTCATTGATTGTCTTCTAGGAGTAGGCTAATCGTCGGGATCGGTACAATTTTGGGACTGTTCTAGGCCAGCGCACAACTTTCGCTCCCCCAAGCAAAGTGAGCCAACTTTCCATTGATTGTCTTCTATGAGTAGGCTAATCGTCAGGATCGGTACAATTTTGGGTCTGTTCTAGGCCAGCGCACAACCTTCGCTCCCCCAAGCAAAGGAAGTGAGCCAACTTTCCATTGATTGTCTTCTATGAGTACGCTAATCGTCAGGTTCGGTACAATTTTGGGTCTGTTCTAAGCCAGCGCACATCCTTCGCTCCCCCAAGCAAAGGAAGTGAGCCAACTTTCCATTGATTGTCTTTTATAAAGTAGGCTGATCGTCAGGATCGGTACAATTATGGGTCTGTTCTAGGCCAGCGCACAACCTTCGCTCCCCCCAAGCAAAGAGGTGAGCCACTTTCCATTGATTTGTCTTCTATGAGTAGGCTATTTGTCAGGATCGGTACAATTTTGGGTCTGTTCTAACAGCGCACAACCTTCGCTCCCCCAAGCAAAGGAAGTGAGCCAACTTTCCATTGATTGTCTTTTATGAGTAGGCTGATCGTCAGGATCGGTACAATTTTGGGTCTGTTCTAGGCCAGCGCACAACCTTCGCTCCCCCAAGCAAAGGAAGTGAGCCAACTTTCCATTGATTGTCTTCTATGAGTAGGCTAATCGTCAGGATCGGTACAATTTTGGGTCTGTTCTCTGGCCGGCGCACAACCTTCGCTCCCCCAAGCAAAGGAAGTGAGCCAACTTACCACTGATTGTCTTCTATGAGTAGGCTAATCATCAGGATCGGTACAATTTTGGGTTGGTTCTAGGCCGGTGCACAACCTTCGCTCCCCCAAGCAAAGGAAGTGAGCCAACTTTCCATTGATTGTCTTCTATGAGTAGGCTAATCGTCAGGTTCGGTACAATTTTGGGTCTGTTCTAGGCCGGCGCACAACCTTCGCCCCCCAAGCAAAGGAAGTGAGCCAACTTTCCATTGATTGTCTTCTATGAGTAGGCTAATCGTCAGGATCGGTACAATTTTGGGTCTGTTCTAGGCCAGCGCACAACCTTCGCTCCCCCAAGCAAAGGAAGTGAGCCAACTTTCCATTGATTGTCTCCTATGAGTAGGCTGATCGTCAGGATCGGTACAATTTTGGGTCTGTTCTAGGCCAGCGCACAACCTTCGCCCCCCCAAGCAAAGAAAGTGAGCCAACTTTCCATTGATTGTCTTCTATGTGTAGGCTAATCATCAGAATCAGTACAATTTTGGGTCTGTTCTAGGCCAGCGCACAACCATCGCTCCCCCAAGCAAAGGAAGTGAGCCAACTTTCCATTGATTGTCTTCTATGAGTAGGCTAATCGTCAGGATCGGTACAATTTTGGGTCTGTTCTAGGTCAGCGCACAACCTTCGCTCCCCCAAGCAAAGGAAGTGAGCCAAATTTCCATCGATTGTCTTCTATGAGTAGGCTAATTGTCAGGTTCGGTACAATTTTGGGTCTGTTCTAGGCCAGCGCACAACCTTCGCCCACCCAAAGCAAAGGAAGTGAGCCAACTTTCCATTGATTGTCTTCTATGAGTAGGCTAATCGTCAGGATCGGTACAATTTTGGGTCTGTTCTGGGGCAGCGCACAACCTTCGCCCCCCCAAGCAAAGAAAGTGAGCCAAGCAAAGAAAGTGAGCCAACTTTCCATTGATTATCTTCTATGATTAGGCTAATCGTCAGGATCGGTACAATTTTGGGGGTGTTCTAGGCCAGCGCACAACCTTCGCTCCCCAAAGCAAAGGAAGTGAGCCAACTTTCCATTGATTGTCTTCTATGAGTAGGCTAATCGTCAGGATCGGTACAATTTTGGGTCTGTTCTAGGCCAGCGCACAACCTTCGCTCCCCCAAGCAAAGAAAGTGAGCCAACTTTCCATTGATTGTCTTCTATGAGTAGGCTAATCGTCAGGATCGGTACAATTTTGGGTCTGTTCTAGGCCAGCGCACAACCTTCGCTCCCCCAAGCAAAGGAAGTGAGCCAACTTTCCATTGATTGTCTTCTATGAGTAGGCTAATCGTCAGGATCGGTACAATTTTGGGTCTGTTCTAGGCCAGCGAACAACCTTCGCTCCCCCAAGCAAAGGAAGTGAGCCAACTTTCCATTGATTGTCTTCTATGAGTAGGCTAATTGTCAGGATCGGTACAATTTTGGGTCTGTTCTAGGCCAGCGCACAACCTTCGCTCAAGCAAAGGAAGTGAGCCAACTTTCCATTGATGTCTTCTATGAGTAGGCTAATCGTCAGGATCGGTACAATTTTGGGTCTTTTCTAGGCCAGCGCACAACCTTCGCTCCCCCAAGCAAAGGAAGTGAGCCAACTTTCCATTTCCATTGATTTGTCTTCTATGAGTAGGCTGGTTGTCAGGATCGGTACAATTTTGGGTCTTTTCTAGGCCAGCGCACAACCTTCGCTCCCCCAAGCAAAGGAAGTGAGCCAACTTTCCATTTCCATTGATTTGTCTTCTATGAGTAGACTAATAGTCAGGATCGGTACAATTTTGGGTCTTTTCTAGGCCAGCGCACAACCTTCGCCCCCCCCAAAGCAAAGGAAGTGAGCCAACTTTCCATTTCCATTGATTTCTCTGTATGAGTAGGCTGGTTGTCAGGATCGGTACATTGGGTCTCTAGGCCAGCGCACAACCTTCGCTCCCCCAAGCAAAGGAAGTGAGCCAACTTTCGATTTCCATTGATTTCTCTTTTATGAGTAGGCTGGTTGTCAGGATCGGTACAATTTTGGGTCTTTTCTAGGCCAGCGCACAACCTTCGCTCCCCCAAGCAAAGGAAGTGAGCCAACTTTCGATTTCCATTGATTTGTCTTTTAAGAGTAGGCTGGTTGTCAGGATTGGTATAACTTTGTTCTTTTCTAGGCAGCGCACAACGTTCGCTCAGCAAAGAAAGTGAGCAACTTTCCATTGTTGCGCACACCTTCACCCCCCAACAAAGGAAGTGAGCCAACTTTCATTGTCCTTCTATGATTAAGGCTAATCCGTCAGGATCTGTGGCAATTTTTGGTTGTTATTTTTTGTTTTTTTTTTTGTTTGGGTCCGTTCGAGGCCCAGCGCACAACCTTCGCTCCCCCAAGCAAAGGAAGTTGAGCCAACTTTCCATTGATTGTCTTCCTATGAGTAGGCTAATTGTCAGGATCGGTGACAAATTTTGGGTCTTTTCTATGGCCAGCGCACAACCTTCCGCGCCTCCCCCAACGCAAAGGAAGTTGAGCCAACTTTCCATTGATTGTCTTTCTATGAGTAGGCTAATCGTCCAGAATCGGTACATTTTTGGGTCTTTTTGTAGGTCATCACACAACCTTTTCGCTCCCCCAAGAACAAAGGACGTGGAAGCCAACTTTGCCATTGATTGGTCCCTTCTATGAGTAGGTCTAATTGGTCAGGATCGGTACACTTTTAAGTTTTTTCTAGGCCAGCCGCACAACCTTCTCGATCCCCCAAGCAAGGAAGTGGCGCCTTGTTTTCCATTTCCACATTGATTTGTCTTTCATGAGTAGGCTGGTTGTCAGGATCGGTACAATTTTGGGTCCCTTTTCTAGGCCAGCTCACAACCTTCCCTCCCCCAAGATCAAAGGAAAGTGAGCCAACTTTCCATTTCCCATTGATTTGGTCTTTCATGAGTAGGCGGGTTGGTTGTAGATCGTACACTTTTTGGGTCTTTTCTAGGCCAGTGCACAACCTTCGCTCCCCCAAGCAAAGGAAGTGAGCCAACTTTCCATTGATTGTCTTCTATGAGTAGGCTAATCGTCAGAATCGGTACAATTTTGGGTCTTTTGTAGGTCAGCGCACAACCTTCGCTCCCCCAAGCAAAGGAAGTGAGCCAACTTTCCATTGATTGTCTTCTATGAGTAGGCTAATTGTCAGGATCGGTACAATTTTGGGTCTTTTCTAGGCCAGCGCACAACCTTCGCTCCCCCAAGCAAAGGAAGTGAGCCAACTTTCCATTGATTGTCCTCTATGAGTAGGCTAATCGTCAGGATCGGTGCAATTTTGGGTCTGTTCTAGGCCAGCGCACAACCTTCGCTCCCCCAAGCAAAGGAAGTGAGCCAACTTTCCATTGATTGTCTTCTATGAGTAGGCTAATCGTCAGAATCGGTACAATTTTGGGTCTTTTGTAGGTCAGCGCACAACCTTCGCTCCCCCAAGCAAAGGAAGTGAGCCAACTTTCCATTGATTGTCTATGAGTAGGCTAATTGTCAGGATCGCTACAATTTTGGGTCTTTTCTAGGCCAGCGCACAACCTTCGCTCCCCCAGCAAAGAAGTGAGCCAACTTTCCATTGTTGTCCTCTATGAGTAGGCTTAATCGTCCAGGATCGGTGCAATTTTGGGTCTGTTTCTAGGCCAGCGCACAACCTTCGCTCCCCCAAGCAAGGAAGTGAGCCAAACTTTCCATTGATTGTCTCTATGAGTAGGCTATCGTCAGGATCGGTACAATTTTGGGTCTTGTAGGTCAGCGCACAAACCTTCGCTCCCCCAAGCAAAGGAAGTGAGCCAATTTTCCATGATTGTCCCTATGAGTAGGCTAATCGTCAGGATCGGTGCAATTTTGGGTCTGTTTTCTAGGCCAGCGCCACAACCTTCGCTCCCCCAAGCAAAGGAAGGAGCCAACTTTCCATGATGTCTTCTATGAGTAGGCTAATTGTCAGGATCGGTACAATTTTGGGGTCTTTTCTAGCAGCGCACAAAACCTTCGCTCCCCCAAGCAAAAGGAAGTGAGCCAACTTCCATTGATTGTCCTCTATGAGTAGGCTAATCGTCAGGATCGGTGCAATTTTGGGTCTGTTCTAGGCCAGCGCACAACCTTCGCTCCCCCAAGCAAAGGAAGTGAGCCAACTTTCCATTGATTGTCTTCTATGAGTAGGCTAATCGTCAGGATCGGTACAATTTTGGGTCTTTTCTAGGTCAGCGCACAACCTTCGCTCCCCCCCCAAGCAAAGGAAGTGAGCCAACTTTTCCATGATTGTCTTCTATGAGTAGGCTAATTGTCAGGATCGTACAATTTTGGGTCTTTTTCTAGGCCAGCGCACAACCTCGCTCCCCAAGCAAAGGAAGTGAGCCAACTTTCCATTTCCATTTATTTGTCTTTTAAGAGTAGGCTGGTTGTCAGGATTGGTACAATTTTGGGTCTTTTCTAGGCCAGCGCACAACCTTCGCCCCCCCAAGCAAAGGAAGTGAGCCAACTTTCCATTTCCATTGATTTGTCTTCTATGAGTAGGCTGGTTGTCAGGATCGGTACAATTTTGGGTCTTTTCTAGGCCAGCGCACAACCTTCGCTCCCCCAAGCAAAGGATGTGAGGCAACTTTCCACTGATTTGTCTTCTATGAGTAGGCTAATTGTCAGGTTCGGTACAATTTTGGGTCTGCTCTAGGCCAGTGCAAAACTTTTGGGCCCCTAACCTAAGGTTAGGAGTCACCTTCCCATTTCTTGTCCTGAAGGTTCAAGGGTAATTTTAGTGCTCTTCCTCATTTGGATCTGGTTCTTTGAGCCGACATCTCCTTCAGTTATTTATTGCATCTGTAAAGAAAAAGAAAAATATTAGTAGTTTGGGTGAGAGAGAGAGAGAGAGATATGGGATTCAAGCATTCAAACATTCATTCCCCTTCCCCCCTTACTATTCCCTTCCCCTCTTCCATCCTATTCTGGCACATACACAAGCATTCACACTCGCATGCATACATGACTCGAGTGAGCGCGCTCACATACAAACATACACACACATATACATATACTCGTTCTCTCCTTCTCTCCCACTTTGGCTTTTTGCACTTGCTTTCTGCATACCTACTTCGTGAAAATGCCCTGCGGCCTTCCAAGGCGTCTCTGAAGACTGTGAGCGGAGGGAGAAGATTCTCTCCTTTTCCGAAAGCGAAGAGGACAGGCTACATTGCAAAGCATTTTGATCCTTAAGGTACCAATTCATAGGAGGCAAAGTTCTCGCACAGAAAAGTCTTCGTTGCATCCTTGTGAAGCCGGAAGGAATAGGTACCTACTTCTGGAAGAATTTGCGGATCGGGAGAAAGGATGAAATCCGAGTGACTCCAAACTCCTCCAAGAAAGACGAAGTTTTTTTTTTTTTCTTTTTTTTATTATGAAACGGGAGCTGGTTTGGGACGTGCTTTTACGTTGCATGGAACCAGTGGTTATTCGGCACTTTCAGGCTGGCTCTTTGGATATCTGTCAATTCTGTGATCTATAGCCTAGTAGGTAGTAGCTACTAGCTACATACCTAGTAGGCTACTTAGAAAAGCGGAATTTGTGGAATTACCCTCAATAACTTTCAGATTTCTAAAGCTATTTTCAATATTAAGGCATTGTTGTAAGAGTAAAATTCTCAGCTTTAATTTGATATAGGTATAATTTGTTGGATATTTTTATTACCTAGGTATGTAAATGCGTTTTGAGACCCAATAGGTAATTATACTAGCGCTTTTTGAAGAAACCCCGTACTCACAGAATCACATTCAATAACTTACCTGTTTCTAAATATATTTTTAAAATTAGGGGCATCGTCGTAATTTCTCAGCTTTAATTTGATGTATACCTAATATGTTGGTTTTTAAGAGTAGT